>NC_051154.1:265340010-265453507 GCF_013339745.2 Dermacentor silvarum | reverse complement strand
AAAGCCTTAATTTAGCAAAGACAAACTACATTTTTCATCCTATTAATACCGTATCCACTCTGAAAGTTGTCTACGGCATACTGAATTGAAGCGGGTTTCAAACCAGAAAATTTCTTGGTGTTTGGTTCATGAGAATGTTTTCTTGGAATTTTCACACAACCAATTAATGTCTGAGCTAAGTAAACATGTCAATTGTTTGTATAAAGATATCTCATTTGTTCCCCCCTGTACTAAAGAATCCCTGTATTACGCCACTTCTGTACTCAAGGTTATCATACTGCATTTTTGTTTGGGGAACTATGACGTCCAGCAAGTACCTTAAACTAATTTTAATTCAGAAACGCGCTTTTGCATGCTATTGAGGGGTTTTATGGCAGACCTTCAGATGTATTACATCACCGCTATTTCAGCAAGCATGGTGTCCCTAAAGTAAAAACAAGTACATAATAATTTCTTCTGCTTAAGTACATTAATCGTCATCAATTGTTCTTCTCTTGTCCAGATATCCAGAAGCTGATATGCTTTCTGCACGAAATGTAAACTTGTTCCAACCACACGCACCAATTACGGCAAGCAAACACTAAGCTACCAAATTCCGATGGTAATAAATAAATTTGCCTTTGAAACTGAATATTACCTTCACAAAACGTTTGGAAATCTACCCTTAAAAAATGTCTATTTTTAACGGAATGAGATATTTATTTAGTCAATAGACTTGTATTTATTTTACTACTTTTGAGATGTTTTTCTCTTACGTGCATGTTGCCAGCTTGTGATATTGTTTTCTGCGTTTTATGACTGACATTTTTTATGTTTGTAAAAGTTATTACATATCTTTGTACTGCTTATATGATAAGTTGTGTATGCTATTTAGTTATTCTTTTCTTGTACAAATTTCATGCAACTTACTGCGTCATGCTTTTTACAAGGCCTGTGAATTCATTGTGAATTTGTTGTGACGTGCTTGTGCACAATGCCAGCTGTTGAATGGGTTACCAGAACTGTCAGGTTCTTGCCTTTTGTCTTGGAGCACCTCTTTTCGTCGAAAAGAAATAAACTTTCACTTTCACTTTCTCGCCCCATCCATTTAGCATTGTTGAAATGCTCCTCCATTCCAGCACGCAACTACCCAGTCTCAAGCAATAAGCAGAGGAAAGGCCAGTACCCCCTGATTTCCCATCCAAAGCAGCTCTTCCTGGGTATCAAATGCCAGTGCAGAGACACCCAAACTGGCTGCCACCATCCACTGGAATGTTCTGCAGAAAACTATAGTCCTGGCCAAGGGCCAAGGCTCCTGGGAACTGCTCCAGGCCACTTTCCCCGACACCTGGATACTTGGGCACAGCATACTCCATCTGCAAAAGGCACAGTGCATCTTAAGGCATGTGTCAATGCTACTTTACACTAGCATAGAACAAACAGCATTTCTCAAAGTGTAATTCATGGGCACCTGAGATCCTCAAAAGAGTTCAAAGTGATCCATCTGGGCCAGTATAACGTAGTGACTCCTTCCATTCGATTCTGTGCCAGTCTTATCATGCCGGCTGATCTCGTCGTTGATAACATGGATAAAGTGCCACTATGATAGTGACGAAGTGCAACAAGGAATGGCATCAGAATAAAATTGTTATGTACATTATCCTGGCCTTGGACTAACTTCAGAGTCGCACTACTTATAAGAGTTGCTTTCAAATGAGCAAGCAAGACATCTATTAATACGACATCATTGTATTGCAAAAAAGAACACATGCTGTGGGAGCACTAGACTCTGTTGCATGCCCTGATATTGTCTTCCCTGCATGGCTGTTGCATTTCCTGGCATTCAACTCCCTGCATAACACACCATGGAAAGTAGGGGTCGTAGTTTCCTGCTACGCTGCACGTGGAGCAAATCCCACAATGCATCGAGAAGAAAGCATAGGACAAGGCAGCACTACCAACTGCTCCTTCTATGCAAGAAGAAAACAGGGGTGTCCCTGTTTCTAGGTGTTGAATTAACAGTAGGTAGTGGCACCTCGCCTTTTGCTTTTGTTGCTTCATGTACTTCTTTCTGTGATCCCTACTGTGCCCTACAAGATGTTACTTAGGAAGCATCAACCAACCCAACATTCTACACTCCAATACAGACACTAAACTGAAGAAAGCAAGCACAGCTGATGCTGAAGCAGATGTGCAACTTTGACAGCGTTAATTAAAGTAGATGTCACAATTTTTGTAACCAACATGCAGTACCACATTTTTGCACTACGACTGACATAAAAAGACGCAAAAACATAGTCTGGGCAGCTGGCAGCCTATTACAATATATGTATTAAATATATGGCGGCATGTTATAGATTAAATAATACATGTATTTATTTCTAATAGCTGTAGCTTGATGTCTGTTTTTCTGTGCATGCTTCTGTACAATAATACAACGAAAAAACTGCCTGTGGTTGACCAGTGATCAGGTCGATAGGTACATTTCAGCTAATGACTTGAAAACAGTGCAATGTATAACAGGAATGATGCAAACTACATTTTGCTGCATAAATAGAGGTAATATTTACAGAAAAGGCCGAGAGGCTGGCCTGAGCTGGTGCACTCTAGCTTGCTACTTTTCACTGTGAAAGAGTGATGGCTAGAAGGGAAGCAGGGGAAGCATTACACCAATGACCCTACTAAGACCACATTTCGATGGAGTCGAAATGCAACAACGCCCGTATGCTTGCGTTGGAGTGCACCTTAAAGAACCCCAGGTGGTCGAAATTAATCTGGAGCCATCCAATATGGCTTGTCTAATAATCAGAACTGGTTTTGGCATGTAAAGCCCCAGAAAGAAGAAGTAAAGCTGCTCATCTAGTCTCATAGCATGCAGGAACTCCACTAATGCTTTTACTGTCTCCCTCAAAGTTGTAGGATCAGGCCATGGGTCGATAACAGCACCCTCTCAACAGTGGTTTGTACTGGCTAGGAAACCACCTAGCATTAGTCGTCCTGGCACATATGTTGGCAATCACAATTGTGTTCCCCCAGCCCCCCCCCTCCATTTCAGGTATCTCGTAGTACTCAGAGTCAGGGCCATTTGACTAGCTGATGAGATGTGCGTAGCGGCAGGCGAACGCAATGCCAAGATGAATCTATGTAGCAACAATGCCTGGCTCTGCGTAATGTTCAGGAGTATAGCTGCATATGGAAACATAGAAGGACGATCTGGCCTCGCTGCCAGCGAGCTCATTGCCAACTACGCCACAGTAACCAGGCACCCACTGAAATGTGATAATGTGCCCAGCGAAGTGGGCACAGCACTGCCCACTTTTCTGGGCACCCCATCCCATCTATGAAGCTTTGCAGTTTCTAGCACCAGGATTTATCAAGGCTGCCTCTATAAAAGCATTCTACCACTTGCAAAGCTGACTTAGCATCACAAAACACCATCCATTTATAAGCTGCCTGAGCTATTATAAAATGAACAAGCCTCTCGCATAGCAACTAGTTGTGCCATAAATGTTGATATGTGGCTCAATCTAAATTGCCGGGTAATTCCATGTTGCAGAAGCCATTGTGGCTGTACAACATGAATTTTAAGGTACCACCCATGCTGAATCACTAAAAGTACAAAACAGCCAGCGATGCTGCATGGTGTTCGACAGCCAAAAGATTCGATTAGCTGAAATAAGTAATTGTGTGCAGTGACAAGAAAAGCAAATGTTGTCAATGACTGCAATAAAAGCAAAGTCAAGGATGCAGACCTAGCAGTCGCAAGAGAATGTTGGAGGCTGGGATAGCTCTGGAGACATAATGAGATGAAAGCTACACTGGTAAAACGACAGAAATCGATTTATGGCAAGGCAGAAAGGTTAATTCAGGACGATCTGAAAGCTATGGGAGGAAAGGGCAAATGTGAGGGTAAAATAATGGAAAAGATAGGATAAAAGATGTAAAATGCCTTGATGTATCATGCATATAAAAAAATTCTGGGAGTATATGTTCTAAGGCCAGCATATAATTATTATGTACATTGTAGTGCTCTGGAAAATGTTGACCACTTTTCTTTAACATGCACCCAATGCAGAGTACACTGGTGTGTTGCATTTTGCTCCCATTGAAATGCGGCCGCCGAGGACGGGATTTGATCCCGCATCCTCGGGCTTAGCAGCACAACGCCAAAGCCACTACACCACCACGGGAGGTTCGTGTATATACCTTATGACCTACTTACGCTACACTGTATGCTGGCCGAGCAGAATCTTGGTTCGAGCTAGTTGGGTGGGTCATAATTCAAAG
Organism: Dermacentor silvarum; assembly: GCF_013339745.2. Lineage (NCBI taxonomy): Eukaryota > Metazoa > Arthropoda > Arachnida > Ixodida > Ixodidae > Dermacentor > Dermacentor silvarum. Next base: position 265,449,241 of record NC_051154.1, on the reverse strand, counting down.
AAATTCACGACGCATTTTCCGTCCTGTCGTCGTGTTCTTTGCCCTCGTCTAGTTTTCACCGTGAATTTCTTTGGATTATGCTGGCCTTGCTTTGCCTCTTGCATGGCACATCAACTTGTATTAATGTGATTAGCATTACGAAACTTCCTGCACTTCCCGGTGTCTATTTGCCTGTCTGTCTGTCGTTTTATGTCTCTAGCCATTTTCCCACCCAACTTGGGCTCTAACCAGTTTTCCGCCCCGGTCTAATGGGTTGCACTTCACTGTTGACGGAACAGGGTTCAAAACCAACCGTCAGACCAACTTGGGTGGCTGGGTATGTGACACTGGGTGTTTACCACTCTTCAATGAACCTCTTTCCCGCCAACTTGGGTCACTGGGTCTGTGCTACTTTTCCATGAACCTTTTTGAAACCAACTTCGGTCACTGTATAGTCACTGCATATGTGCAACTTTTCAATGACCAAAAATAAATCTGCGGGTGGGGCTAGAAACGTCGTTTCTAAAATGATTTTCAGTCTTTAATTCAGAACTATTATGAACTGGTTCGAACCGTAATGTTTTTGCTCTGGAGCTGAACCTGATTCAAACCGGAAAATATTGTTACGGTTAATGTTGAACGGCTTTATTTAAAGGACGAGGTTGATGGTGAAGTAAAAATTGCGTCCAGAGGCTGCGCCAGCTAACGACTTCCTACTCTTCTCCTTGCCCGGCACATGCCGTAGCAATATGAAGAAGTCTGAACCTGAACGCAAACCGAAAGCGTAAACCTTTTGGTTCAACTCTGGACACCAAGGTGTTGATGTTAAACGGTCTGGACATTCTTTCTGCTGTAATACAAGTCACGCATTTTCTTCTCCACCAAACATAACTGTAGTCAATGCTGCCAACTGAAACCAAGGTAGAGGCATGAAAACAAAAACATTCTAGTTGTCATATTTTTTGTGCATGTGCATACTATAATGTCTGCCCATATATGACTCTATATCTTCGTTTACTCGCTCAAACCGAGACAGAAACTTCATGGAGCAGCCCGATTTTTACGAACTGTCGTCTCCACCGGCTGGATTCTACACTGAGGCTGCATATTCCATCGAAATTCCCCCGCCGTGATGCAACATTACTTTGCCACCTCTGGTTAGGGGTGGCTTTTACGAAAGCGTACTCATTCCTTCTGGGCATGTCCGATACACCAATCTGTGGCTCTTGCAACTGTGAGGAGACGGTGGAACATGTGTTGTGTTTTTGTCATCTTTATGAGATCGAACGCGACATTCTCCGGAGTGTGTTAAACCGATTAGACAGCAGACCGTTTTCAGAGACAAAGATTCTTGGACCGTGGCCCCACACGTCGCAGGCTTACAAAGCGATGCGGGCATTGTTACAGTTCATGAAGTCGATTGGCCTCAGTGACCGATTGTGAAATGTTGGACAACTGCACGTGTTTCTACTGAGAGTACTTTCTTCCCTCTCTCTCCTTTCTTTTCATCCCTTTAAACCCCTTCCCCTGTGTAGCGTAGCAAACCGGACGTGCGTCTGGCTAACCTCCCTGCCTTTCCTTTCTTCTTTTTACTCCTCCTCATGACTATATATAACGTCTTGTTATGGAGTTAAAATTGGCGAAACCCAGAGGCAGACTTTTGTCATTTGTAGCCAATATGAACTTTTCCAGCTGGGAAGATTACACTGCAAAGTTTTGAGCAGTGCCTCTAGTGCATCCAAAGATGTCCAAGTTAAAAGCATGATACATTTGCTGCGCTCAACAGTGCCACAATGCCAACAGTGCCACAACAGTGCCACAACAGTGCCACAAAGCTGCCACAATGAACATGGAAGCCTACATAAGAGACAATATTTCTTCTGCATTCCAACAAGCTACCCTGTTGCACAGCTACCAATTTTCTCCGGTCTCAGGCTGTCATCTGTGTTTGTTACCATGCATTTATTATGAAAATTAAAGGGCCCTAGAAAAGAAGCAGAGTTGTCTGTTTCGTCTCCAGGCTATTTGTTTTTCTTACTTGAAAAAATTAGCACGGCTGCTTCGTGCTGTGCAAACAAAATGCATTCTATTTCAAAAATTCGTGCAAATTACTATTGTCACATTCACTGTTTCAGCGATTTCATCACTGGAAGGCACATACAAGCCTATTTTGCACTGTAAGTGACCAATTCACATAAGACGGTGCAGGCAACAGATTACGGCGTCAACCAGTGAAGGAAAAGCAAGAGCAGCGAGAGCCAAAATATGAGTCCCGCAGCACAACGGCCAAAAGTAGTTCGATGCACAACACTGTCTTCCAGCACCCTCGTGGCAGCTGTCATATTCGCACTGGCGAGCTGGGTTGCCATGGCCACCCTCTCGACGTTGTCCTCCTGTTCCAGGATGTGACCTGTGAGAACCCTCTGCAGGCAGGCAATGTCGATCACCTGCGACTCAATGTCACGCACGATTTCTCGCGGGCAGTTTAGCCGGTCCATGAGGATCTTGCTCTCCTCCTCGAACTGCAAACACTCTTCGTACGTTAAACTGAAATCCAGCTGTGCCGTCGAATCTCGCGGACTCTCGTTCTCTTCCGACGACTGGAACCAGCTGCCCACAGTCACCATCTTGGAGGCCGCGCTCGACAAGCGGTGCAGCTGTCGCAGGCCCTTGAGCAACGGCGCCGGTACGAAACCCGACGAGCCGCTGGCGTTGCTCGGACCCAGGCGGCGGTACGGCGAGCTCAGTCTGCTCCACCGATGCCGGTCGCACACGCGCTTGACGTACACAGCCTTCATCTCGGCGTAGATCTGGCACGTCGCCGACAGGAAATCCAGGAGCAGGGATCGCACGCTCCTGCGATGCTCGCTTATCTGAAGACTTCGCAAGCCTTCACCACTTTGCTGGTAGGACAAGGCGTCAATCGCTGCTCGCACGTCCCGAGCGAACTGCTCCACCATTTGGTCCGTGCGCCTGCGCTCCCAGTCCACCGTGACGCAACGTGACTCCGGCGACAGCGCGCAGAGAAGGTAATCGCGCCGCCGGGACAAGAGAAAGTCCTTCATCGTCGCGATGCTACGCATGATTTTGTAAGCCTGGGACGACCGCTTAGCCGGAGCGCCAGTAAGCGCACTTTCGCTGATGCAATCTTCGCCGCGTTCTAGCACCATGAGTCCGCAAATTTCTTTGAAAGATTTTGTCCGGTCCATGACCGCGCGAATCTAGCGTGCTGAAATTTGGAGCGCCCGTACGAACGACGGTTTTTCTTCTTCTCCCTTCGAAGAACATGCGCTGGCCAGCAAGTCACAAAAGCGCGCTGGGAGTTGGAACTCGGTTTGAGTTCGCGCACTCTATTAATGTTGTTAGGAAGAATTTTAAAAATTCACAGACGCATTTTATAGCAATATTGTAGCGTTTGATTGCCCGAGAAGAAGGACAGTTTCGGTTTAACGACACCGACGGAAGGCTTTCTCACGACAAGACAGGAAAGCGTACATCATAAAGTAAGAAAGCTTAAGACTTAATAGGCGTCTGAGGACGCTTCACGACATCTGCAATTTACTGTGATTCCGCAGTTACATTGCTTAGCGACAATACTCACGTTGTGGCAGCTCCTGCTGTTGTTTACAAGGGAACCATTTTGAATAAAGCGCCGCCTGGCGCTTAGAAACTTTACGCTAGAAATAGCTTGAATGAAACCCCTGAAAGGTATTTGTCATCATATCGAATTTGAAAAAATATTGACAGGTTAAAAATTTATATAAATATTGGTTATTTATTAAAATTTTTAATGCTAGTCACGAAACTGTAAACTGCGGAATTTCGCTTTCGATAACAGACCGTAGCAAACGGGTGATGCATGCGTAATGAAATCGACATTCATGTTTTGAACCTACATACGGGCATGTCCCGCTCACTGATCTCCACTATAATTTGGTCCCGCTATAAATTATCAATGTCAGAGGCCACCCTTCGACCTGGCAGGACTGCCGATGATGCGACGTACGCATCATCCGAATGGTCCTCAAGCGAAACCTTTTCAGTGGGGCCAGCGGTATATGAAATTTAAAAAAAGTTTGAACCAGATGGCTTTAATTTTCTAACTGGACTAACGGAAACAAAGTGGGCTTAGCATTATTACTCGAACCATAAACATATATGTGTCTTGCACACACGCACACACACACACTAAACAACCAGCCCCCCTCCTTGTCGGTCGGCATTTGACAGCACCCTTCGATCTTGTAAACAAAAGCGCTCTGTGGTCATGCGCAGTTGTACAGCCATGAAACTGCCGTCCTTTATGCTTAAGTAAATTGAATAGATGAATCAACTGCTGAGCAACCAGCTGAAATTACGTATTTTAAATAGCGATCAGATGATTAGGAGGGCTAGGACAACTATGCGCATCGCATATATGTGACCGGTTGGCGGCATGTAGTTGAGTGTTACAAAATAGCAGTCCAGTCGGGGTGTATCCGCAAAGGTAATTTCAGGTGCCGGGTCAGTGACACGGCAGAATGCATGACATTGCGATACGAGGTATATTCGACGCCACGATATCGTCTCCGGAAAGCGACGCGCAGTGCGAAGAAAAGTTTAAATTGACAGCAACAAGTAAATTTATGTGGATATAACGGTGAAGTTTTATGCAAAAACTGCGGCAGAGCACGTACGTTGCCTCTAACACTTGTGGAGAGAGCGCTTTTCAGGGTATTGATTTAAAAGCGACGCAGTAATTAATGCGCGCTCGTTTGTAAGTTATAAAAATTCGTTAACTTTTTTTTACATGGCGAGTACAGTGCATTACAATTTTTCAGCCATGCGGTCGGCCAACTGCTTGTGGACACGTAAGCGTAAAGATGACGCAACATGATATTTTTAATTCCAAACTTTTACATCTCCCACTCTGCTTTCATGAAAGCGTGTTGCTTAATTTTGAACTTCTGCTTATTCCGAACCCCCCCCCCCCCGAATATATTTAATAAGTGCGATTCATAATTATTGTTTCGAATCTAACGATACCAGTCGTAACATATTGCTGATGCTGCTTGCGTTGGTAGACTGAGGAGAGCCTCCGGTTGCTGCGCTGATCGACCTCTATCGTGACGTCTCTACACTAACAAATTTTTCGAAGGGTTTCTGGCTGTCCTCCGTCGTCTGGGGCCCCGAACTCAGTCGCCAACCAATCACCAATGAAACGCTCGATCCTTCCGCAATCAGTGCTTGTGTGGTCCGCCCAAAAAAATTGCAGCCAGCCAAGACCACCTATTAGAAGTTTTGAGCCAGTTCCTCGCCTCTTGCCATCCGTTGCTGGACGCTTTCCAAAGGACCAACGGACGAAGCTGCAACCTCGCCAGATGCAGGGCTGATTTTCCTCGATTCCATTCGCTTCCCCACCGATGCCGCAGGAATGCCGGCGTCCCAGTCGTCAGCCTCGTCGCCAGCCTAGCCGTGTCCCGCTGATTGTCCTCCTGCTGTGTCCAAACTGGAAACGGGCGCATCACTAGTGGCGCCGCTATGATCCGTTATAGACTTGCCGTTGCTCGTATATCGCCGAGCGGAATGGTCTCCGGTTCTGGTGTTGTCGGCTCGCCATACCCCGCGTGAAGGGATGGCATTCTTCTCAGAGACCAGGGGGCGGTATAGTGCTGTGCATGGATAGACAGACAGACAAAGAACTTTATTAACTAGGTCCTGAGAAGCCCTGCCCTAGGGCAGAGCTGCGGGCCGCTCCCACGTGGGGACGGGTAGGCCGAGCCTAACCGCCGCATCGTGGGCTCTCTGGACAGCCCAAGTTTAGCGTGAAAGTTCTGAGCTCTGGATGGCAGAGCTCCATTCTTCTTCCGTGATGCGATTGGGTCCCTGTAACGAGGGGCATCGCCAGAGCATGTGTTCTAGATTGCTAACAGCCGCACAGTTGGGGCAAGTAGAGCTAAAAGCCTCTGGAGTGATCGAATGAAAAAGGGCCAGGTTGGGATATGACTTAGTTTGAAGCATGCGTAAAGTGGACGACAGAGGTCTAGCCAGTTTGCTATGAAGGGGGGGGGGGGGGGGGGATAAGTCATCCTAGCCAGGTGATAGTGCTTAGTGATTTCGTTGAAAGTAGTGAGAGTGTCCCGAAACTGGAGAACCCCGGCCTCTGAGCTCGCCCTTGCTCCCGCGCGGTGGGTTAGTGCGCGCGCTTGGGAGTGGGCGATGTCATTGAGATTGGGCAAGGAGTCAAGCTGGGGGCCGAGGTGCGCCGGAAACCACGTGATGGTGTGCGTAGAGATGATCTTGTTTTTGAAAATCTTGTGAGACGCCTCAGCAATGGACCCTAAAGCGAAAGCCCTGACCGCGCCCCTAGCAAAAATTCTAATACAAAAACTAATAGCCTATTAGGTTATTGACACTAATACAGTCTATTAGGTCTATTAGTGTATTAGTCTAATAGATATTGGTCTATTAGTCTAATAGGCCTATTAGTCTAATTGGTATATTAGTGTATTAGTCTAGTAGGTCTATTAGTGTATTAGTCTAATAGGCCTATTAGTATTAGTCTAATAGGTCTATTGCTGTGAAAAGAAAATGTTGCAATGCACCAGATAACGAAAAACAGGTAAAATTGCTAGAAGCATTTATTAGCACAGCATGGTTTTTTTTTTTTTTTTTTTTTTTTTTTTTTTTTTTTTTTTTTTTTTTTTTTTACAGATTCCTCTTTCGAGATCTTCGTCAGGTCAGCAATCTCAGCAATCTTGATTGAGAGCTTTTCGTTGACTTCGACCAGAGGACGTCCTTTTGAGGAAATGGTTAAAAAAACCTGGGCACAAAAATACACACATATAGAAACAGTTGAAAGCAGGGGTGCTAGTTCTACCACTAAATGTTTAAGCTGGCAATGTTTGCTTCCAAATTAGAATAATGTGGAACACCAATATTTTAGGACAGTTGATATATGCTAGCTCAAAATGTTTATCATAATAAAAAATGACGCCACCTGACATGACAATTATAAAGCACACAAAATCAACATAAGATGTGTGTTCCATCGAAACTGCAGACAGATATAAGGTACTCTAGACAGAAATCTTGCACAGCGTTGTCGGAAACAGGCATGTTATTGCTCCAACGCACACAGCAATCGGCCCGACGGCACTGGACTTGCGTCCACCGTCAGGATTAAAAAAAAAGTTGTCGCAGTTTCACCCGAAAGGCGAAGCATCAATTGCGATAGCAAATTTGTAGAGAGCTATACGGAGTAAGGATAGTAGTTTTATCAGCTGTACAAACTTGGACATGCAGCAGCACCGGAACACACAGAACTGTTGTCGACGCCGTCGGCGTTTTGCCTGCGTTCGCACAAAACGCGCGCGGCGTTGGCGACTGTTGCCGGATTTATTGCCGGAGCCTCTGGGGGCGGCTCGGAGGTTTTCGACGAGATCAGAACGGGACACTTGTCGAGCAGCGTCGGAAGTCTTTACCACCTTCTCGCTTCACAATGTTTTATATAAATAGGCATTTTGTGCCACAGCTAAACGTCGCCTCCCTTCCCTCCCCCCCCCTCCCCCACGGCCTCTCGCGCGTCGGAAGAAGGTGCGTTTGCTCTACATATATGGTGATTGTAAAGGAGGAAAGAGACGGAGGAGGAGGTGTTTATTATACATAAGGAAGAGATGCTTAATTCTGCAGCCCATAAGGCGGCAGGGACCGGCAAGGGCAGGTACGCTCAGCGGTATGCTGCTATCCCACTCGCCTCCACGAACTCCACGAGGCTGTGTAGTGCGGGGAGATGGTAGCGGGATGATACCTACTTCTGCAGCCCTTAAGGGCCTGTACACGCTCGAGCCGCACATCGCCGCAAGCCGCACCGCCCTCGCGCGGTCCGCTTAAAATGGCCGCTCTGACGTCACAAGAGGCGGTCGTGAACTTTTTTCCACCATGCAGCATGTATGCGGCGACCGCACAAACATGGCGCTGGTTCGAAGCGAAGCGAAGCGCGAGGCCTAGGCGCCTAGGCTGCTGTGACAGTTTGTTTTTCGTGTTTTTTTGGGGATCATTGCAAGAGTTATCGAGCACTCGCAGAGATAGTCGTCGAACGCAGCAATCCGCTGTACCCTGCCCGACCTCTTCAGTGCGTGCGATCGTCAACGGCAACAGACGGAAATGTGTTGTGTTTACGCGAAGTTCGGAAGCAATGAAACCGGCGATTTCGTGTGGGTTGGGCCGTATTTCGCTTGTGCAGTACCAGCAGTACAAACGCGAAGGCCATCACATGCACGCGCATTCTAAGCATGACACATGCATTCAGTGTACCCTGCCTGACCTCTTCAGTGCGTGCGATCGTCAACGGCAACAGACGGAAATGTGTTGTGTTTACGCGAAGTTCGGAAGCAATGAAACCGGCGATTTCGTGTGTGTTGGGCGTATTTCGCTTGTGCAGTAATCACATGCACGCGCATTCTAAGCATGACACATGCATTCAGTACGCTCCAGAACGAATTAAAATAGTGCGGTCGCCCATCTCAGCGTATGGTGTGCCTAGGTGTTGTGTGTGCGCGCTTCATCGCTGCGAAGCTCATACGTGCATGTGCATTGTGCAGTGCTGGTTTGTGTTTAAGAAGTGACCATATAACCTGTAGCGATTAGCTTTATTGTCGCGTCATCGCAGCCATTCGTAATGTGCTGTTTGTGCCTTGCTTCATGTGAGCTGTTTTGGGGGGCTGCGATGCGCCTTGGTGACCGCGAACACGTACAGAGCGTTTGAGTGCTGGGGTTCTTACTGTACGAGGTGAAGGGTACTGTTATGTATACGTGCAATGTGTCGCAGTGGTGCTAGGCGTATAAGTATTCGTTTTATGCGATATGCATATGCTCTGAAGTGAACCGTGCATACAGAACGGTTTGTACAGAACATTAGACCCAAAATTCAAGGATGCCAAAACCAAAATTCAAGGAGGCGGAAACAAACCGTACTTGTACACATACATTGAAAAATAATGAAACCTCCTTCTCCTTGGCCGAAATTTCTTGTAGCTAAGCAGTTGCTGAGTTGGGCACACACTACAAGCTCTTTAGGGTGCTTTTTATGCATGTGCTCTGAATTAAACAGTGCAGAAGCACTGCTGGTCGTTTGTGCTCTTTGCATCTCAGTATGGGTTTTGTATCAAACCAGCTTTCCTTGCTTTGTACACGTGTTGTTTGTTTCCAGTGTTGTCACTGCACATTTTACTCTTCACGAAGAGGGGAGGCTAGGGAACAGCTTAAAAGTTATATCACTGCTCCACATATTGCAATTATTAATTTTGTGCTAGGTGTCATGTGCTGTAATGTAAACAATCCAAATGTGCCACATGCTATTTTTTGCGGATGTGACGACACTGCAACGCAGCTTCTCTGCCACTGCCCAACCTTTCATGCTGAACGATGTGCTTTGCCAGTTATACTCAATCTCAGTAGTTCCTTGCAGCACTGGGGCAGCGGCAGGGCTCTTAGCCAATAGGAAGGCTGAATTTCCCTCAAGATGTGTTCATCCATGCTGCGTCAGCTGCTCAGCGTCTGCTTGCCATCCTTTTGATACATCAGCCACTGTTGGAGCAGTGACCCAACAAATGTTCCTACGTTGTAACTAAAGGCTGCGTTTCCATGAATGCTACTGTTGGGCTTCGCTTCATCGACACGCTATCTGAGCAGTTCAATACAGCCTCCTGAGCCAGCTTTAGTAAAAGTGAACACCCTGATAAATGTTCACATGCACCGCGCCATCTGCTCAGCGTGTATTTGACGTTTGCTCACCGCTGTCATCACGTACCGTACTAGAGCAGAGTAGGAATTAATGATGCAGTGAACAATGACGCCTTCATAGCGTTCTGCATCGTCAATGCATCACCATTGCTACTGCTGTGGTGTCACCTGCTAAATAGAAACCGAACCACTTTTACTGCCTGTGTAGTCCTAGGTCAAAACAAACAGCTGATCTCAATAAGAACAACAAGAAATACCTAATGCTTTGTCCTCAACATGAGATGAGACTACGCAGTGATGGATTTTACCATTTATTGCTGTCAGGGCGTACAGCTAGTAAAAGGGCAAATTGAGATTGAAGCGGGTGGTCTGGGCTGCATTGGCGGTGCCATGTTGCTGCGTAATCATGGTTAGGGTGGCTACTGATGTTACCAGTGCTAACTGCCACAGTAATTCATCGTACAAGACGGGCATGCGAGAAGGGCCTAACATCTGTAAATCTTTTGTGAACGTCACCATGTAGCCTGCACCAAAGGACAACAAAGCTAGGCAACATGAGAGACGTAAGGCGTGGAATTGACGAGGGAACAATGTTTAGCTTCATGCACCTTCGCAACGATCCATCTCCTTACATTAATTATCTGCCATCATGTCAACAAACTCATTGAAGTTCGACTTGTAAATGTAACATGGATGTATTATGCTGTTGTCGTGATCTAAATAAAAAAAATGAAGAAAGGGGCATTAGGTGTTTTGCAAAAAAAAAAAGAGAGAGAGAAGGAGGTGAACCCTCATTTCTTATATGGGAGTAGGCAAGAGAGAAAGGTCCTTTGCGTTGCTGGTTGGGCAAAGAAAGAATGCCTCTGTGCACGAAGAGCAGGTCACGTTCTTGTACTACAGATTCTTTGCTTCTATTTCGGCTGCTACTAGGCCGTTCTAAAGAATTCTTGTGGTAGAATATTCCTTGGAAGACACTTTACAACTTTTATAGTATAACTAAAATTTTCCACTGGGCCCTGGCAAATGGTCCTCTTAAATTTCTGAGGGGCCTATCAAGGGGTTGTACAAATTAGATGAGTTGTTTCTATGTAAACCTCACATTGACAAGCTTTGCAAAAATCTCGGCAAGGCTTGTTATATTCTGCTCAAGAGCCGAAATTGTTTTGATACAGAAACCCTTCGAGAAATTTATTTCAGGTTGTTCCACAGCCATCTGTGGTACTGTGTTGCATCTCTGGGCCATTCATACATTGAGCCATTTATAAAACTTCAAAAGAGGGCTGTCCATTTTATGACTTCCTCACAATACAATGCTAACACGACACCGCTCTTTCAACACGTACACATTTTACCGTTTACTTCATTACTAAATTTTTAAACTCTTGTAATGGTTAATAGTAGCATCGTTACTGACTACCCACTCTCTGCTACCAACTTTACCGAATCAGGACGCTGTACACGCAGTGCACTAAAACAAAATGTTCTGGTTCCAAAGGCTTGTAATGTGTGTGGTAAACGGAGAATTTGAAGTGTTGGAGTAGTCGAGAGAAACGTTCAGCCCACGTAAGCTAGAAATGCAGCTAATTTTCAGAGATAATTAAAACTGCATTTTCGTGATCTTCGTTCGTATGTTTATTAAAACATTCACCGCTTCCTTTCTCTTTTTTCTGGTGCATTTTCCTTTACTTGTAGATGTTCAATGATACCGTTTGCATTTTGAAGATTCTTTGTATTGTATTCTCTACTTCTTCTAATGTAAAGTGCATATTGTTGCTGAGTTTAAGTACATGTGTCTGTGCTAAATTAATTGCTTTGCTTCCTCTACATTTTTTATGGATTGCAACTGGCCTTGAGCTAGGGATCCCAATGTATTTGTTCACATTATGTTTTACTCTGTACTGTACGTAAGAAATAAAGTTTAATTCAAGGAAACATTTTTCTCACAGGGCCCCCTAGCCTGGAGCTGCAGCCCCCTTAGCCCATAGGTTAATCTGGCCCCAGTAGTAACTAGTATCACGAATGCAAGTTTTGGCTTGCCATCCCTTTTATCAGGTTAACATTGATTTGCACAGCAGAAATCCTAACATTCATTGCATGCAGAAAACAGCCTTAGATCAAAGGATGCAAGTTGCTTGTGTCCTGAAGAATCTAAACCTTGTTTGGGGTTTTCTGGAATGAAAGCAGTTTAGGTACCTTAGTCTGAAACTCTATTTTGCTTGACTGCAGCATTTATCATGGATGCGAAGTGGGTGTTGTGACAGAAAGCCAGTGTGCACATACAAGAAAAAGTACTGCAATGCCGCTCAAAAGTTTTCTAGGTGTTTTGTGCAAAACCACAATTAATGTACGGGAATAACATGACAGTGGTCATAACTTAAAGCAACGGTTCATTACAGATGGGGTACACATGTATGGTCACATAAACATAATGGTGCAAGCTTGACATATAAGTGATAGTCCTTTTTAAGATACAAGTGGCATGGTGACATACCGGGAATCAATGCTTGTTATTTCTTTATTCCCAAAATTATCAGTTGTACAATACTTGTGCCCCGATACAATGACGTATCTCTGAATCACAGATGTCACATCCTATCTGCCCTGTGAAATACTTTGCCACATGAAATGGAAATCTCATTGACATAATCAGTTATAGATTTTGCATTAGTTTTATGCTGTTTCTTGCAGTCTTGTCTTTCATGAGTACTTGCATAGTATGGAAAAGGGTACCTTGACATGCTAAATGTTATCTATATATGACCACACAACTATTATTTTTTCCTAATCAGAGGAGGCTCTCGTGTCATTATATTAATTGAACTTCTTTAACAATGAATATGCGACAAGTACTTGCATGTGAACAAGTGTATGCAGCCTCCCAAAAGCAAGCACATTTACGAAAGTATCTTTCAGTCATATTGGCAAGAAAACTTTCCCATAGGCTTTTTTTCACGCGAAAGGTGACCACACATTTCTTGATCTAGCAGACTGATCTTTTATGCTACAAGTCTGTGCTGCTTTCCTTGCAACGAGTAGTTTTACATATGTCTACAACACGTAGGTCCTTCATCGGCTATTCTTTTTTTTTTCTACAACTTTGATGTTTTCTTAGGAACAATATATTGCACGTTTTTGAAAGCTAGCCATTCAGAGGCCATTCTTTCTTGAAAAGCTTCTTTGCAGCCAGGCTCTAAAGTTGTTGATAGACTGTTTATGTCGATTTTTCTACGTAACAATTAGTAGTCTTGCATTTAAAACTTATCCTTTGTACCCAATATTTAGCTCTCTTTTTGCACTAGTTAAGGTGTGGTACCTAATTTTTTTATATGAAAATAAATATTGTTACTACAGGTACGTGTGTCGTCGTATGACTATTGAATATTTGATAAAAAATATTTTATTCAATTCGTATTTGAAAATGTTTACATTCGCCCACCTTTACTTCTTGTCCAATGCACAAAGAGGCACGCAAGCCATAGTGGTGCTTAATGAAGTCTCTTTTTGCTGCATGTAATAGTGGCAAAAAGCAGCTTCTCACAGGGAACTTGATTGTGTTGTCTTGTGTATTGTTCTTCTGCCATATGTATTCTGAATTGATAATTATATCACAGACAGATATATAACCTCTCAATGGAACAGACATTTATTTGATACACATGAACTCGCACCCTGTTCAGCTGGCTTTCAGTTACGCTAATTGTGGCCAGCCTCTATAGAGTATGTCTGCAATGTGGTATGAGGTTATGTGTGCAGTGCTACTGTTAAGCCAACTACTGTTCTCACAGCAATGTATTAACTAAGGTTATTGCATAATTATTATTAAAAAAAAGACAGCATTAGCCCAGGTTTTAAGGGTGAGAAAATGCTTGGTGCACCTCACCAAGCATACAGACAGCATATAATGTGACTACATACCATGTGCTAGTTTGTATTTACAAAGTGTTCGCAAAATGGGGAAGGTGGCAGTGAGACTCCTTGGGGAAGCAACACTTCAGTTGTACTGATGGTATGGCGTAACCATATAATTTCCTTATTGCTTGGTTAAAAATACGGTGGGTTACAACCTATGAAATGCCACACCAGCAAGGCTGAACATCCATCCTTACTTTTCAGTGGCTTAAATACACCACTGTGTTGTTGAGCCTGTGTTGTTGAGATTCCGAAATATCGCCTCGTGTGCCACGTTGTCAAATGCCCCCTTCAGGTCTAGCGCGAGAATGGCCCGTGGTGTGTGGCAGGGATGACAATCTCCTTCTTCAATTGCATTAGCACGTCCTGGGTCTCAAGATGTCGTATAAAGCCAAACATGGGGTCTGGCATTTGCTGGGTTTCGTCCAGGTGTTGTTGTAGGCATTTGAGTACTATCCTTTTCATGATTATGCTTATGCATGATGTGACGGATTTCAGCCACAGGTTGTCAATGTGCGGGGACTTGCCCGGTTTGGGGATAAAGCATACTCCAGCTGTTTTTCATTCTTGTGATAGCTTGCGTGATGTCCAAAAGTCATTGAAGGGGTCTAGAAGCGTCTCTAGGGCCTGACCTCGAAGATTCTGGTCGGGTCCGGGGGCACTGCTTCGCCGGCTTTTTTCATCAATGGAACAACGACATAACACAGAACGAACAAACACGAGTGCTGTGTGACACGGTCATATTCCATCAGTTAATCAATTGTACGCTCACTTTTAACTTGGCAGCTACTAAAAAAAACCGTAAGTAAATCAACAAGCCGTAGTTGAATATTCACTCGCGTGCTCGGTGGTGAAGAGAGGTGAGTTGTCGATCTACACAGCTGTATTCCGCGATAATAGATATAAGAGTATGTTAATATACAGGGCGTTCATTTTAAAGTGTTACAGGAATTTTAAAAAATCGCCTGTGGCAGGTAGCATAATTCTTATCGTTGAGCTGGGGGTTATTCGATGAGGTGGACATTAGTAGCACAAAAAATCGAAACACATTCAAGTAACAAAAAGCTTGCAAGGTGAGCTTGCAAGACACATCCACTTGAAATGAATTTCCAGGATGACGCCAGCTTTGAGATATTATTTTCCAAAGTGTGGGACGAAATACATGGGCGTTCCAGTTACTTTAGTGCTTCAATGTATAAAACAGCATTTTGGTAAAAAAGTAAGTGGAACAACAGTGCATTTTTAGGGCGAGTTTGATGGCACATATCTCCAAACTGGCGTCATTCTGGAAATTCATCCCAAGTGGATACGCCTGCCAAGCTCACCGGCTCCAATTCGTAAATCACAATATGTGCTGTACAATAATTAACTAAGAAGTTGATTAGTCATTTTTTTAATTAGTTCAATATGGGATTTCTCGTGTTACTAATGTCCGCCTCATCGAATAACCCAGCTCAACGATATGAATTATGCTACCTGCCACAGAGGATTTCTAAAAAAAATTTAAAACTTATAAATGAACACCCTGTATAACGCCGCGGCGCTTCAGCGTGCTACGCTGTTGCTGCGACAAATCCCTTGTTCATTGGCTTAAAAACGCACGCGCGGTCTTGCAAGCTTTCGCTAGCACATCTACAAAAAATGCGCCGTCACGCCGCACACAACCGAGTACATAGCGATGTATGTTGTTACAACAGTATGCGGTAGCAATGATTAAAAAAAAAGAAAAAAAAGAAAGGAGAACGAAAAAAAAAGAAAAGGCGCAGGTAAGATCACTGCATAGTGTTCGAGAGGTGGCTCAGCGCGCCAACACGACACATGCAGTCAACAGAGTATGACAGTGCAAGAGTTTTGCGTTTTCGCCGTGACGCGGAAGCTTGAACCCACGCCGACAAAAATATGCCAGTGTCGTCTGCTGTTGACGATAGTTGCCGACTTAGAACATCTTTACCCCGCCTCTCGGTTGCCGGCTCTTAACATACGTCGCGTCCCCAAATCGGAGTGCGGATGCCGGCACATGCGAACCGCTCGAGCTCACTAATCAGAAAATTACCTAATAAGAAAACAAACGTAATACGAAAATCCTGGCTCGGGCCAAAATTTTGCTGGTCGCCAGCACACAAACGCTGCTACCGCGCTGTTGCATGTTGCCAGTCGCTGGTTATCTGTTTTGCCAGCCAGAGGGCGCATGCGTACGGCACCGCTCGCGCCGGTCCCAGCGTGAATCGAATTTTGTGCCCGGTTGCTCCAACCGCCCGCTACCACTGAACCGCCAGCATGCGGTGCGGCTTGCGGCGATGTGCGGCTTGAGCGTGTACAGGCCTTAAGGGAGCACGGCAGAAGATAGCGTCAACCTTTCCCTTTCCTCAAGAACCACTTACAGGGAGCACGGCGCAGAACGCGCGTTTGTTCTCCGCCGTGCGTTCATTCCCCGTAAAAGCGCGCGCCCCTCGCGCTCTTTCACTCGCACTACAGCGTTCGGCGCGCGGCGCCGATTTCATCTCCATTGACGTCATACGGAACCTCACGGCGACGGCGACGGCGACGCCGACGGCAGAAATCTGCTTTTGAGTGTCCATATAATTGCTATCGCAATAAAAAAAGAAACCACTTCATACTGTACTACAGAAGCATAAATAAGAAGTATAATTACCTCGAAATGGTAAATCGGCGCCGGAGAAAACGCTGCACATCGATGCACGCTGATAGATCCACAAAGCCGCGAAGGGCAGGGGTAAAACAGTTGCCTTGCGTTGCTTTGAAGTATTATCAGCAGCCATAGATAAAACTATCCAAATACACTACTGCACGAATGAGATTGCGCGGTTGCTAACACCACGGATTCCTTAAAAACACATAGTTCATTCACTAACACGAACGCCTCGCGTGACACCTCGCCTTGACATGGCAGCCGCCATGGCACACGTGCTGTGCGCAACTACGGCTGACTACGGTTAGGGTTGCCAGATGGCCCAAACAAAAAATAGCCAAATGATCTCAAAATGTAGCCCAAAGATAGCCAGACCCAAATTTTTTATGACCCAAAAGTAGCCAGAAATATAGCCAAAAGTTTGATGATGTTCTGCAGGTGTCTTATAGATGGTGCAGATGGTTCACCGCGTATTTCCGACTCCAAAATTACTTTCGCCGTATGCAACCAGCACAACAGTGACCTCAAGATCCACGTAAAGAATTCTAGTGAGAGCTGCCACTCAGACGTGGATTTGGACACCACTTATTGTTACAACGAGCCGAATGATTTCGTTTCCGTTTGATTCATGACGCTATCAGTATTTACTGAGCCACGTTGTGAGCTAACTTTAGCTCACGCCTCGCTTTACTCTAGGCATTTTTCTATACGTGTCGGGCAAAATACTGTCAGCTCCAGCCTCTAGGATCAGCTTCGGCTGGTCACGATCGAGTGCCCAAGAGGCGGCCCGAGCTCAATGCATTTTAGAATAGTGATGCCTTTCCTAAGCTTGAGTCATAAGATAAGCATGTTATTTATATCCCGCTCTCTCTCTCTCTCTCTTTCTCTCTCTCACTTTTGTATATTTTACTCGAAAGCAGCTTGACGCTGAGTTAGCAAATGCTGCCGCTTAAAGGCACACTGGACTCTGGAGAAAACTTGAAACCTTCTCGCAATTTCCTCGTGCGAAGAAGGGTCAGTTGTGACTGCAATTCGCCTTTGAGTGCAAACACAAAACGACCTGCTGGCCCGTAGCAGAAGAGGTGAATTAAAGTTAACAGTTTCAATTGCCACCTGGATTACGGCGCTGCCAATAACCCAGGTGGTATCAGTATCGAAGCGTTGAACTGTGCAATTTTTAAGCAGGGATTCCCTGGCAAGATTCGTGCAATCTGAAAACGTGTGCGTAAGTTTCTGTGAATGCAGGCACGAATGCGTGTGTTGCCAAACTTCCGAGGGGGGCTGTGTACCTTACCTTCAGTGTGACTTGAAAAAAATAAAGAAATGTAATTCCACTAGGGAACACATACGCGCGCGGTGACGATGTTACCGCTTTTGGACTTTAGACGCAACCTCACAGCGACGACCACGACCACAGTAGAAATGCGCTTGGTGTGCCCATATAATTGCTATCGCAATAAAAGGAAATACCTCTTGCTCATTTACCTGTTCTTTTATCATAGACAACCACTATTGTTATACCTATATAGTGAAAGCATTCTCACGTTCCAAAAATACTCATTTTATGGGTGGTCAGCCCGCCGGGGCAGACAACAGTAAAGGAAACGAGCCCGCGCACTCTGATAACTCGTTCTTCGCGAACACGCTCGGGTCGAGCAGGCTGGCGAACCCTCCGTTACTGTCACTACGTCACACTAACTGAAAATGGCGCACGTGCGTTCTTGCTTCTGCAAAAAGGAAACGCAATAAATATCCTATAGCGCATTCGATTGTGTTTTCTTTAATAAAGCCGGTGGGCCGACAATATATCTGCGTGTTTCCAAAGACTAGAAGGGCAAGAGGGGACGGAACGGCAGCGGTCCTCCACGCGCACCGTGCCGTGGCTACCGATCTTGAGATAACGGCAGACGACGAGCGAGTACAAAGTGCGTCAGCGCGCTCGTGCCTGTGCCGAAGTTCGTGATCATGTGGGAGCCTCATGCAAGACCTTGACCCTACCTTAAAACATCCTCATTCTCGACTGCAATATTTTAAATGTTGAATGGCTTTATGCTTTGCAAGATGCAATAGTTGCCTTCAAATGCGGAATGAATTTCGGACATTTGTAATAGAGTAAGAAATTGCCGAATTTCTTACTCCATTCCGAAACAACGCACCATCAGACGCTTTTAAAACCAAATATGCGCATAAAGCAAAATTTACCTTTGAAAGAGGGGTCCTTTTCCCATTCCTTCTTATATGCACGGCTGTATTTCGCCCACTTGCCCATGCTTAGTTTTGAGAACGGTTTTCTTAATGAACCACGCGTGAAGCGGCAGCAGATGGCACCGAAACCAAAAGAAAGGAGAGCTTAGCCTGGAAAGACGTGTAAACACGGCAGCGATGACTTTACGCCATCCATTCAGCGGCGACATTGCCTAAAAACACAGCCTTCGAGATTGCCTACATAATTTTTTAGCAGCAATGAGCTTTGGGTTTTCATAAACCGGCGTTCCCAAATTTTGTCAGTGCTGACGTGGTCCCCGGGACCCGGAAGTCCTTAATACGAAAATAGCCCAAATATAGCCATGTAGCCAACTCGGAATTTTCGACGCCAAGCCGCGTAAAAAGTAGCCCAATTTGGCTATTAATAGCCCAACCTGGCAACCCTACTTTCACCTGGCACGATATGCGGGCGAGGAGCGAAGGAGGGCGAGGAGAAAACGCAGCTCGCGCCACCTAGCGGGGCGTAGCCCCCTAGTGAGTGGCGCACGAAGCGCAAGGCGCCCTCTCCGGTGCTGACGTCAGAGCATGTAACGAGCGCGCGCGCGTAGCTGTAGCCAGCAAGCGAGCGAGCGAGTGAGCAAGCGCGCCGGAAGAGGAGAAGCGAGAGAAGAGGGAGTGACGTCACATCCGCTCTGCGAGGCAGATGTTCAGTTTATGCCAGGCAACGGTTTTCCATCAATTAGCCGGTTAAACATCAAGCCACCTTCTTGATTGTGACGTCATTAGTGACGTCATTACTTCTGCTTTCTACTTCCGGGTTTCCAGGAATTTCGCCAAAGTCGCGCTCACGTGGTGGGTCTCTAAAGTCTACGATTATGTGCTTTGGTGTGCGCTAATCAGTGATTTCCAATTAATTCTAATTATTACAGACACTTCAGTAACTCAACTTGTAACTTGATTTTATTTCTTAACTTGTAATTAACTTTAGTTCTTCTTCTTCTATCACATCCATAATGAAACCCATGAATATTGTTCTGTGCTATTGTTTTTCTTTTTTTTCTGATTGTATTTTGAATTTCGTCTCCGGTCGTCTCAGGAGGTGAATCGGAAGTGCTGCGCAAGAAACAAGAGTGTCACTCGATGCTCGTGCCACTAATAACTGATCCACACAGCCCCAACACAACGCCACGGCGCTGCGGTGGCGCCTTTTTTACTGAATAGTTTGTTTACGCGGCTTGTCGAATCTGCATTTCTCTTAACCGTCCAACAGCCACATCACTCTTACTCGCTATTCGATAGATAAAAACGCACTTACGAACGTAAGTAGTATACAGGGCGTATACCGTAAGCTGCGATGCAACAAATATACGTATAGTTCGAAGCTTCAATTTTGACTGCGCAAAAACAGAGACAAAGCAAAACAAGACTTGTAGGTTGCGTTGTTTGCTCAGTGGTTTAGCTAGCGCTTACAGCCAGTTAACAAGTGAATAAGCATTATTGAAGACAGAGACTGACGTCCGTCAGCTGCGGTTTATTCATCCAACTGTTAAGATGGCGGTAGCGCGAGCCTTCGCCTAACGCATTCTTAACCTCTCCGTTCTCTACAGTTTTCAACGTACTCTTGAGGCAGCGTTGCACGTGTGCTCTTCCAGACGGTGAACTTCTATGCAGAGGGACTAAAGAAACTGGTGCAGTGGTACGAAAAGTGCTTAGAAGATAACGGTGATTATGTAGAAAAGTGAAGTACGTTTGTACTATATTCTGGTGAATCTTTGTAATTTCAGAACCTTGTTTACATTTTTGCACGTATGCAATGGCCAGGAAAAAAACTCATTGACGCTGTCCTTCGTTCCAATGTATTACGCAGGAGCAGCTGTCACCGGTCGTGTATTGTAATTGCACCGAAATTATAGTCACAACAGAGAGTACATATAAAATGCAGGAGTTCTGCAAAATATACATTAGAAATGCGAAGATACAATGGAATATACAAATGCGAAGATACAGCTTGATAAAGGGCTACAAAGTGTCGCTGGAAACAGAATTCACTGCTTGTATGCACAACACCCCGCAACAAGATATTTAAATATACATATAAGTCTCCAATAAATCTACGTATCTAAGCAAACGTCACTGTATATAATGCGTCAAACAAGGCAAATAAACACGTTGCGCAATCACAGATAGTAAACTTTATGCATATAAAGACAGACGATGGAGGCAAGAACAAAACTATGATCGCAGAAAGCGCGATATAGAATCCCGGCCGCGGCGGCCGCATTTTGATGGAGGCGAAATGCAAAAACGCCCGTGTGCTTGCGTTGTTGTGTGCGTTAAAGAACCCCAGGCGGTCAGAATTAATCCCGAGCCCTCCACTACGGCGTACATCATGATCATAAAAATTAATAATTAAATTATGGGGTTTTTACGTGCTAAAACCACGATCTGATTATGAGGCACGCCGTAGTGGGGGACTCCGGAAACTTGAACCACCTGGGGTTCTTTAACATGCACCTAAATCAAAGTACACGGGTGTTTTCGCATTTCGCCCCCATCGAAATGCGGCCGCCGTGGCCGGGAGTTGATCCCGCGACCTCGTCCTCAGCAGCCCAACACCATAGCCACTGAGCAACCACGGCGGGTGCCTCATAATCATAACTGGCTTTGGCACGTAAAACCCCAGATAAGAAGAAGAAATCGTGATATGTACATGGGCCATGCGGTGGTCGCGACAGCACCATATGGGTAGAATAATAGAGGAAGTCAGGAAGAATACAGAAATCAACACCAAAATGTGTATTTTGATTGCTTGCAGAGCGGCAACAAATAATATGCACCCAAAATTAAAGAATGGTATTGCTTCGGTTCAAAAAAGAAGTAAAAGCAGGTAGCTAAAAAGAAAAAAAAAAAAAGGACAAACGAAAGCCGCCGATTATGCGGCAAGTTGAACTACCCAATATCCGAGTGTGTTTGTTGGAAAACGCCGCGTCGGCCGGGCTTTCAGTGAGCAAGGTCGGTCAACATTTGTTACTGATGTCCTTGTAATTTCCGTAATCGCATGATAATTTTGATCATGATGCTAACTGTAGGCAAAAATTTGCAAAAATTTGTGCGGTTTTAAAAAACAATCATACGTTTTCGTAATTACGCGTCTATGGACCTGAAGGAACATAGATTTTTACTTGCATTGATTTTTGCTGCTTCACTATCCAAAGGACAAACTTCAATCGGCGGGGAAGTTTAGCGAAGCGGTCATCGGGAACGTTGGTGTCGACGTCTCTGTGGGCGTATAGAAGCGCCAGCCCAACCATGCGTTCCTCGGACATTGTAGAGCGCAAGGATTTTTTTAGTGATATCATGGTTGAAAATATTCTATTTGCGCTGGAAGTGGTCACTGGAAGGGTGACTAGAATCTGCAGCAGTTTGTACACATTTGGATAGAACCTGCAGCCGCAATGAGAGAGAGCATCTGTTCCTGTGCTGGGACGCTGACTTGCTGCTTTGTTTGCCCACTTTTTGCACCATAGTCGTAGTTCTCCCAAAGGAGTTATCGGATCCACGTCCTGCGCAAAAATGGTCAGAAGATTTTCTGCTCCAGGGGTGGTCGTTCGATGCAGCACCTGCGGCCAACCCTAATGCTAATGGTACCGACGGTGGTAGACAAAGTTTGCATCGCCCGTGTCCCGCGGAGATATTTTTCGGTAGGCACCTCGAACGGGAGGCCTGGCTCTCTACTCTGCTCTCGACTAGCAGCTGCAGGAACTTCAAGACCTTTCGCACCTCCTCTTGCCGTGACCTCGGAGTAGCCCCGTCGTCGGCCTCAGTCTCCTTCCTGCGCTGTCGGTAGAGAATGGCGATGTCTTCAGGGAGCGATCGTATAAGGACGCGATGAGGTATGGCCACGTGTTCTGACGCTGAAACCCCAAGGCTGTCGAGGCAGCTTGTACGAAAGTGCGCCTCTTCGTCCCGCAGCTGCGATACCTGAGAAGAGCGGTCAACGAGCACGATGACAAGCAAACAGTCGATGTGGTCGTCAACGAGGGCGGTATGACGGCCGAACCTTTCTCGGAGCATTTTCACCGATACCGCGTAGATCGCGTCCAAGCAAAGAAAAGGGATTGGAGTGTCTCCTGCGAGCAGAAGTGCCAGCAAATATGTACCAGCGTACCGACGCATATCTACCATATCGGTCAAGTCCCGAAGCCGCACCATCAGAGAGAGAGAGAGAGAGAGATAGAAGAGAGGAAAGGCATGGAGGCTAACCAGGCCCGCGTCCGGTTTGCTACCCTGAACTGGGGGAAGTTGGTATAGGGGGGACGGGAGAAGCAGCAGCAAAAGCAGCAGCAAAGCAGGCGCGCTGAGCAAATTGACTTTCCCACTTTCCTATGGAGTCCGTTTGAGTGCCGTTGTAACTTTTGTGTACTCGTGCCTGGTGCTTAGTTTCCAAACAATCGCGCACGAGACACCGAAAACAAGAAGCTCCAAAATTAGGGCGTGGCCGCTTTCGCACTTTCCCGAACGCGGTAGCGCGTATGACCCGTGCGATTTTAATAGACCGCAGCTCCCTGCAGCGTGCGTGTGCATTCGCGGCGCTCCTCCCTTCGCCGCATTAGCGTGCGGGCGAGGCTGGCCCGCGCGGGACCGTTCATTACAAAAACCGCGCACATCGGTGGGCCGGCGGCGACACAGACGTCGTCGCGCCACGCGCGCTGCGCAATAAATCTCTCGGCTATTTGCTTCTTCCCCGCCGGTGGATTAGAGCCCGACCCGATGCCCGGCCGACGCGCATTGCCTTCTTTACACTTCGTGCCCGTGCCCCTTCGGTTGCCCTGGAAATTGTCCCAGAAAAAGCATCTGCCCCGAGAACACGCGAGCCGAACCTCGTTTCTTTACGTGTGTGTACACACATGTTCACGCGTACGCATACATATATAGTCCCGGCCCCAAATGCACCGCTCGTTCTTCTTCATTGACTTTGCCGCCGTTATTGCACAAGCGCCGCTCTCTTTCTCTAATCGTTTCAAAAACGCGCGGAGCTGTAAGCGCCGCATATAGACGGCTATACCTCTAGCTTCCTCGCTTTTTTTTTTTTTTTTCACCGTGTGTTTATCGCCTTGCGATGCATCCAGCACGTATACGATATAACTATACTACACGTGAGCGAGTGTCGTGAGTGGGTGAGCTACTATAGAAGTCCAGGACATCGATCGAGCTTTTCTCTTTAACACCCGCCGCTACGCATCACGCATACGTATATTATATGTGCGCAGCAGCAGCAGCAGCAGCAGTGTCAGACGCGTGCCTGGTGCGGTCACAACAAAGCGCGCTGTCCTGGAAACACAACAACGACAACACCAACAGCGGAGGTGACGCCGCCGCAGGTAATCGAAATAGCGGCCTCGAAAACCGCCCCGCAATCCCCTCCTATGCCCCAACCAGCGCTACCACCCTTCACCGCCCCCCCCCCCCCCCCCGCTCCTTTTTGGCGCATGTAACCTCAAACTGTATGAAAAATAAAGAATCGAAGAGGGAAGGGGAGGAAGTAGGGGTGAACAAAACGGCGAGGATAGCAAAGCGAAGCGGACAAATGATGGAACAAACGAGGCTCGCTGACGACGTAATCGGTGGGAGGGGTCCAGAAGGTGCCGAGAGGTTTGTTGTCGCCGAACTAGTTGTACTGTACAAGCACAGTTGGGTTGATAGCAATTTGCTCATTGTGTAGGTGTATACGTAACTATACCGCTTTTCTTTTCCTTTTTATAATTTTTTTTAGCCTCTGTGGGGCGGAAGGGGATGCCCAACTTGAAAAGACAAATTGCGAGAAGCGGCTGTTTTAGAAAAATGAGCCACACATTCGGTTTTATGATGGCCATCGAGATCTTTTTTTTTTTTTTTTTCGAATGAGAGACAAAACGGCTCAGTAGTAAAGGGGCGGGAGTGGTGCGTCGATCGAGTGCGCGCTCCTCGGTCTGATCATTACTATTATTATTTGTCTACGTGGGCTTCCTCTCCCTCTCTCTCTCTCTCTCTATATATATATATATATACGAGCGCGCCAGTGCCACACCCTCGGCCTTTTGCAGAAACCGCGAGAGCCGCGCCCACTTTTGCGCCATTACAGAAGAAACGGAGTGTGCGGAGCTCACCACATCTCTCGCTATGTTTCGTTGCTCAGAGGAGTTTCTCCGATTGCTTGCTTTTCTTTCGTTTTCTCGTATGTCCTCTTTGCGGTATCTTCTCTTCTTCCTCTGCTGTTTCTTTTTATTCTCTCTCTCTCCCTATCTCCTTCTCCGTCACCCATAGTATTAATTTCGACATTCTCATAACGGAATTGCTGTGGCACCTCGCGGCGGTGCGTGACTTAATGTGCGCAAAGCACCGCGTTGACAAACTTTTGCATAATTTGGTGAGCTCCCTTATAATGAATTATAACAATTCCTGCTGTACGATAATTCGTCAACAATTTTAAAGTCCGCCAATAATTTATATCATTGTGCGCACAGTTCAATTTGCGTTCTGTGAGCGTATGCACGCCATAATATTTATAATCACAACACAAGCTTTCCATCTGAAATCACCGGGAGCGGTCGAAGTTTTCACAACCTGAGCGAGCGTCTATGTTCTCCGCCAGTTTAAACGAGCTGGCCCAAATAAAAATGGGAGAGAATGACGTATTGAAGTGCTACACTTTTATAGAATATTTTGATGATAGGTCTTACCTGCGTTATTTCAATTTGTAGGGTTGCTTTCTTTATTGCACCCCCACTGTCAATGCCCTACTGAGTCTTTGGGTTTAAAGAACGAACGAACGAACGAACGAACGAACGAACGAACGAACGAACGAACGAACGAACGAACGAACGAACGAACGAACGAACGAACGAACGAAGGTTAAGGATGATGAATGAATGAATGAATGAATGAATGAATGAATGAATGAATGAATGAATGAATGAATGAATGAAAACAAGGTCAGCAGCACTTCTTTTGATTTCGCGATCATTTCGCTGCTGGTGCACAGAATTTCGTATCCCCGTTTCTCTGGCAAATGAACATGTTTTTTTTTTTCGTTGCACCTTTGTATGATTCTGCAATGATACGTCATTTTCATTTGCCTGGGTGGTCTTTCGTCATTAACACTTGCGTAAACTGGCGGGGCCTCACTGAGGAGGCGGCAGCTGTGTTCGTTGCCCCAAAGGAGTCTTGTAATACTTCGTTTTCTTTCTTTCTTGTTTATTTTCTTTTTTTCTTTTTGTCACCTTTGCCACACAAAACTGGCGCGCATACTGGGACATTCGTTCGCTCCAGCTTGTATTGCATGCCACTAAATGCTATCTCACCAGGTATTGTGAGAAGTTTTACGACGCGAATGAGGCGGCACCACAAACTTTATAGTGGCTTACTGCTGCGTGCCTCGGTCGGTGTTTAGTGGCGTGCTAGTGAAATCAAGCTGCTTCAACTATATATTCTGGGAGCTCTTTTCCACATTGTTCCATGCTGACTGCAGGGTGTCCGCGCTAAGTTCTATGGGCGTTGATATTGTAACCTCAGTTGAGCGTGGTGGTCTACAGCGAGGTATACTGCAGACAACATCTGCTTATACTCGGACTACACATTTAATCTCCATCCACGTAGGTTACGCTACAAGTAAGTGGAACATATTTGCACAAGTGTTCCACTTACTTATAGCCGAACCTTTGTAGAACGAACTTAAGAGTGTAGTGATGCTTCTCACGTCCCATTAAAACACACTTGCCTGTTCAAACTTTCTGTGGTAAATTTTATTGAAACATGTTGGTCCAAGTCTTCATGCGCTTTTTTTTTCGAGTTGCAGCAGCGCTTAGTCAAGGTGTGTTTGCAATCTCCTAGAAGATATCTCAGTCGCTCCCTCGCTCTCTCTTTTCCTAGAGGAAACAGCTGCACTCTCCAATTGCAAGTATAACGGCGTCATTCTAAAAAGCCTCTGGCACAATTGGCAACCGCTTCACCTTGCTTTGTTTGTTTCTCTGTTTCGATAACTGGAAGCATTAAAACTATCCGCCACTTCAGCCACCCTCGTGCGAAGAATGTGTAATTTTTTTTAATTTTTTTCGTTTGTTTGTTTGTTTGTTTTACAACGGTGCGCACTTTAGGTGCGGCTGCAGAGCTGGAGAAGAGGCACCGGCTCGTGATTTGTAGAGTGTTACGCCCGCTCTTTTAAAGACACCTGGCGTGTTTTGATCCAGGGATTGGGGCGTCTTTACAACCGCCGCAGGAGACCTGACCAACCGTCGCAGAACTGCGATCCCCTGCAATCCCACTAAAAAAAAAAAAAAAAAAAGTCAAGTGGCGACCTTATCGGACATAAATCGACAAGCCTGAGCCGAATGAAGCTCGCTGAATTTAAAAAAAAAATGAAAAGAAAAGGGTCGATTCTTGCCAGCAAGAACATTCCGAAATAAAAGAAAAGCTCAGCAGCATCGTTCTTTAGGACTCTCAACGCCATGCCTCTCCCATCCTACTTACTCCTACTTTTTTTTTTTTTTTACTCTTATTTACTTCCGTCATTCTCCCTAGCTCCTAAGCGTACCCATATGAATGGTCGCGGCTCACGAACTGGTCAGGGTGGTTCGTTGTTTTCCCTCCACTCGCTCGCCCCAGGTCGAATCGCAAATAAAAAAAAATAAAAAACTTGAAAAAATGGACCAGATGCACAGCCGCGAATTGGCGCGACGGCACACGTAGACGAGTCGTCCCATTCCGCACATTCGCACTTATACAGCCGCGCATCGTTTGCGTGCAGCGCGGTATAGACGCACAGAGTGGGCGTTGTGCCGTTCGTGGCAACCGCGACGACGCTCCAGGCATGCTGTGCCGATCGCGAGTTCTCGCGAACTCTCGCACGGGCTTTAAGCTCACCTCGGGAGTTACATAGGCTGCTCGACGTATATGCGTGGCAATACAGCGTATAGTGAATGCGCTCATCAAACGTATACAGCCACGAACGGCTATAAGACTGTGGCGCAGATACCGTGGGTCCCAGCTAACGTTAGCCGAGCTGTCCAAAGAAAAAAAAGAAAGATTAGAAAACACGGTGCGAGTTACGATTTTAAGACCTACGGTGTTCGGTCGTCTGGCGTCTTACGACCAAACCCCGAAGGTTTCAAAATTGTATCTTGCACCGTGTTTTCTGAATATTTTTGTCTTTCTTAAAGAGCTTAGCTATACGTTAGCTGGGGCAACCTGTAGAATCGGCAGGGCAAAGAAAAAGTGAATGTTCTGTGCGCGTTCGCACGAAACCGATTTCTATATAGCGTGTGCATTAGCGAGCTAATACAGCCGAACACTTTGCAGTTCTTCCTATTATTCTTTCCTTTTTTTTATTTCGAGGCCGCACACCTTTAGGTTCTAGCAGAGCGACCAGCGTCGCAGTCAGGAAAACAAGAAAGGGTTGTAATCTATTCAAAAGCGATTGCTCATCGGTCCGGACACCTCGGACTAGCTATATACACAACAGCTGACTACGCAGTGAAGGAGCCAAGGGCAACTCCAGCGTGTCCAGCGTGCTCTCCTGTCTGCGTGGGTCGGCATGCTGTAATGTACAGACACGCTCATTCAGCAGAAGGAGCTCAGCGAAAGCGACGACGGGGCCGATGCACGCAACTTATGCTCGCGGGGCCATTTGGCGCGCGCACGAGCGGAGCAGCATCGTTTGTCAACCGATTCCTCACGTGAACTCCTCGATCCGTTTCCCACAGTCGAGTTCTTTGCTCCGTTTTTTCCCCCTCTCCCTTTTTTTTTTCTCGCCATTTACGTTTGACCGTTTTGTATTGTTGTCATCCAGTCATTTGTATACGCTCCTCTTCGGGCTTTCCTGTTTCGGTTACTTCGCTGTGACCTCCCGAAGTTCGTGCTCGGATGCGACAGCGAGACAACATGTGGTGGCGCGCGCGATGCCGCAACGCCATCTCGCCGTGCTCGTCCGTCGTTTGTATCTTCAGGTCAGTTGGCGTACCGTAGCACTCGCCAATGGGGCGACTATACGTGTAGACGGTGCGTTTTGCCCGATGCAGCCATTGTCGCCCCACCAATTCTCACGCCCTATTTCTACCTCACATCTCCTTTGTCTCATCCGTCCGCCGTGAAGAATTATAGCGTCGCTTTGGTATAGGTTTACTACCCTGGGTAGCCGCGGGTGACTTCTTGTCGTATGTGCAGCTGAACAATAGAAAATGATGATGCAATTTGGGTTGTAGCATGTCCTCGGGTTCGGTGAATATCTGCGCTGAGTCGGTGCCATGGTAAAGGCGACAGCGATTGGGCATTGAGATAAAAAAGAAGAAAAAGAAAGGAAGGCCCTTTAGGGACATCGGCCATCTCTATACACGATAAACGATCGTGTGCAGTACGGTTCACTGTTGAAGTTAACACCTAATTAATATTTAAACCGACATGACTTGATCGCATTATCAATTTGACAGGTTAAAAAAAAGAGGCCTGATGGGTCGCGTCAATTCGATCTCTAATGAAAAAAAAAGTTCTTTTTTTTTGCTGATGGCTTTAGTGTCAATAGTTGATCTGTAGTCGGGCCGTAAATACTAATTTTCTTTTCTCGGTGCGGTATCGGTGGTGGATAAATTTCGTCTTCGAACTGATTCTTACCTAAACCCCCGACTCATGCACGCCATGTATCCAGACATGTACACTACAAACAGATGCACATCCTGTGGTGAGGTTTCCAGACTTAATCACATGTTATGGGAATGTCAGGACATAACAAACAATTCGGGCAGTGCCGATACCTCCGTCTCTTCCACCGCCAGCCTCCGCTCGCATTGGAAGACCGCACTGCTCAGCTCGAACCTGACAGTACAACTCTGGGCCGTCCAGCGAGCCGAGGAAGCCGCTTCGAGACAAGGTCTCTCGAACCGCGTCCGCGGCGGGTGCCCAGACTCACTAAAAATACGCCGGACTCAAATCTGATTGATTTGATAATAAAGTTTACGTTCTTCTTCTTCTTCTTCTCTCTATGGTAAGGGTGAATCTGAAGATGAGCAGGTGGCCTGCTACGGTGTAACATCGAAGACCCTAAGCAAAGGACAGACGGAGAGACACAGCAAATCTAGCTTCGAACTTTTAGCTGATGTCGCGCTAGAATCACCACGTCACAACGTGAATTGTGCACGCTCGAGCTGAACTGTCAACGTGTGTATACCTGATTACAGTACAAAGATGTTATAGCTATAGGCCTTCTTAAATATGCATAGCCAAAGTGACTTACGTTTCCATGGATGTCACAAAGAAGAGATGAAGTGTTTAGAGTGTGAGGAAGGCACTGAATTCACTTTCTGCGACTCACAGGTATAAAGATATCATAAGAAGCCAACAAATAACGACACCAAGGACAACATCGGGGAAATTGCTTGTGCTTACTAAGTGAATTAAAGAAACTGATAAATTAGTGGAAATGAAAATGGATGAAAGAACAACTTGCCGCAGGTGGGGAACGATTCCACGTCTTCGCATTACGCGTGCGATACTCATACCAATTGTCTGTTTACATCTTTAGACCGCATTATCTTCGGAATCGGCCCACGAAAAGTGTGAGCTAGGTTATATAGCCAGAAAGAAAACTGGGCTGACAATGCCAAGAATACAATTTCAATTAATAAAGGAAAAAGAACAAGAATAACGCAAGGGCTTTCCCAGTACAGGCGTTCACAAAGGCCGGTGGATCGCCAAAAGCTTTAGTAATGCTCACACGGCTTTGTGATATGATGATGCGTCCGGTTGATGATGTGTAATGTTTAAACGTCGGTGTAGAATTTCAACAGAGGTAAAGAAGCAGTATACTGGACCAGGTCAGTGTAATGATTAAATTTTTTCCGTTCATTTCACGCTTCGTCTGCCATCCGAGAGGCTCTTCGCCTATACGTTGTTATAAGGGAATCGACTATATGGGTTGTCATTCATTAAAGCACGCGCTGTTGTTTTCTCTCTCTCTCTCACCTGTTAACACCGACAAATGGAGCAATCAAGCTTCTAACAACGTTATCGGGAGAGTGTCGGACATTGCATCGTATAGATCATTTAAAAGGGCAGCTTTTTTTTTTTTCCTGCCCTATAGAATCAATACATGCCCGGTTCCTCTTCGTCTGCTACCCTCGAGCGTTACCAGTCGAGGGATCTCTCCCACGTGGAGGGCCGCTCTTCGCGGAAGAGCAACACCCCCCTGGATAAATAGGGATCCAATGGTGGCAGCAACCACCGCATCAACTTTCGACAAAATGTCCGCGCGGACCGACGAGCGAATCGAAGGCGGCTTCTCGCGTGTATCTATACGCAGAAAGACTTGGAAGTGACGGCGTGCTAGATATCTTGTCCGGGGTCTTCTATGCAGTCGGCCTGCCTGTCTGTCTTTTTCTTTTCAGGCGAACAAACACATGCATTCGTAGAAGCGAAAGGGCAGAGAAGAGTTGGAAGAGAGGGTGCCTCTTCGCTTTCAAAGCGAGAGAATGTACATTCGGTCACCCAGCATGCATCTGGCTTGCACGAAAAGGCGCGAAGATTCCGCTGAACATGGGGTCTGCAGGCAGCCAGCCCGGCCGCCAGCCGAGGCGGCGCCGAGCGTTCGCGGAACTTGTGTCTCCCTTTGCGACGACGGCTTCGGCGGCCGTAGCCGGGCGGCGTCTTCGCCGTCTCGTAAAGTAGAATCCACCCGAGTGGCTCTCCTCTTGTGGTGGGTGCACGTATCCGCCTCTGGCGTGCCAAGAGTGCTCAAAAGCGGCGCAGGCTTTTGCCCGCCTTCAGCGAAGGCGAAGTGCGCTCTCTCGAAATAACCGGTCGAGCCTTTCTTGACCTTACCCTAACTTCCGCCTCCGCTTGCAACCACCAGCCAAACGTTTGATGACTGCCGCCGTGAGAGGCACGTAGCCAGAAAAAAAAAATTCCACTACGAAAAAAAGGAGAGTTTCCTAGCGAGCCTTCCCGGATTGCTTTGTTTCGTTTTTTTTTTTTTTTTTTTTTTTTTATGGACTTTTTTGTAAGACGAGTTGCTCGGTAGACGACTCGCCGTTGAATCTTGCGGAGTCTCGTTGAATTCTCGTGAAACAGCGGCAGCAGTAGCCACGCGTAACTTCTATGACATCTCTCCAGCATTCAAAACGCCTGATGGCGCGAAATTTTGTACTTTAGAGAACACTGCGAGGAAACCTTGGCCGTGGGATCAATAGAAAGGCTGTAACCTAGCGCCTCACGCGCAGTAAGAATGTCTCTTAAAGAATGTGTAATTTCTGAAAACGAATCAATCATAATTTTGACTGTATACATGCAGTTGACAGCGTGCGCACGCACACACATGCTTGTCAGGTCCATGACGTCAATGAAATGTCGAACAACAACAACAACCACAAGCATTGATTCAAAAATTTCATGCCGAATCCGAGCTAAGGAAGTTGCAGCGGTGTATCGCGTGTGGATAAGTGACATTGTTGCGGGAGCGTTTCCACTTGGGATAGCGTTGGCGTACCACATTTCATGTATACGCAGCATGCATTACGTACTCTCAGAAGAATCATTGATAATCGAAGCACTCAAGCCCCATGGTTCTGATATGAAACTGCCGGAAACCTTTCTTTAAATATAACATCACGAAAGAGACGACGAACGTTTTAAAACGATTGACCAAATCCCGTGCGTCGTTTAATTATTAAATAGTGTCGCTGCGGGAACTGCGGTGGCAAAAGT
The DNA here is from genome assembly GCF_013339745.2 of Dermacentor silvarum. Taxonomy (NCBI): domain Eukaryota; kingdom Metazoa; phylum Arthropoda; class Arachnida; order Ixodida; family Ixodidae; genus Dermacentor; species Dermacentor silvarum. The sequence goes on along the minus strand of NC_051154.1, from coordinate 265,417,050 downwards.
TTACTGACGTTTCCCCTATACTACCAAAGTAAATCACCTAATCAGAAATGCACGGTATCTTACTGGATACGCCACTTTCAACCATTTATCAATTCCACAGAGCATACGCTATTGTAAAGTACGTATAATGGGCGCTACTCAAAACATGGATGTGGATGTAACAGTCGTTGGTCGTCGCTTGAGCCCGAAATTATTGTTATTACTATTTTTCTTTTTTTATCTTTTTTTTTAAATCTCAGCCATGCATGTGATTGACGAAGCATGCAGGGAAGACCAACCACATTTTACTCTATATCTGTCAATTCGCAGCTAATGTATTTACTATCCTAAGGAACCCATACCCACCCAAAAGGCCCTCCAAAGGAGTGTTCCTTAATGAATCACGCTGAATGACTTCTTTAGTCCAAGACACACTGGATATCCAGCGAAGTATTCCGAGAAAACTAACGGCGCGCCAAGAGGCGTTCTGGAGTTGCACTGAAACCAAGTACGGTTCTGCAGTTCTGATCGTTGAGCGCAACGCTGCCGAACGACGACGGCGGCGCCGCGGAATCGCAATACAGCACGCGAAACGGCTTTCAAAAAGACGCTCGAGTGTAACGGCCGCGCGTGATCGCGCTCATTGCGGCGGCGGCACACACAGCCTTTGCGCGTCTTTACAACGGCGGGCGGGCACGCACACACGCGCGCGCGCCTTAAGAGGCAGCGCGTGCCACGACGAGCTCTAATTAATCCGGCCCCCAGATGGACGCGTCTGGGCCTGCGGTCCGCACCGCGCCACTTGTGTCGAGTGGCTCGCCGTTACGAGCTCGTTATACGAGGCACGTGCTCGCGAGCGCGTGTCGCTTTGCGCATATAATGGAACACAGCCTCCTAACGAGGCAGAGTCGAGGGGGAGAGAGCGAGTCGTTAGAGAGAGAGAGAGTCAGTGAGTGGGCGCGTATACGGGAGCATGCAGTGTTTATACGCGGCCGTCATCGAGCTCCCGCGAAGCGGCCCTTCAAACGTGCGGTCAGGGCCTTCTCATGTGCGGTCGTTCGTGCAGTATGTATATGCATGCACTCTGTAGCGAAGAAGTGGTGGGCTTGACTTGCGCAAACATCTCTAAAAGAGGATGGCGGGCCCTTATTGCCTAGTACGCGGTGGGATAGGTCCCGCGTAGTACGTGGCAGCTAAATGTTGGGTGGTTGCTTCGCGGGACCGAGGCTGCGGGAAGTGCTTTTGCTCTCGTGTGGTATATAGAGAGTGGCCGTAAAAAAATTTAGGCCCCCTTGCATATCGATGCGGGGAAAACGGACAGGAACGCGAAAGGTGAATTAGCGACAATGAGAGAGCAAACTTTATTACGGCTCCCTCGGAATAACGAGGGTGGATCAACGCTTTGCATTTCGCTTTCAGCGAGCGATATCGGACCGGATAGGGTAAGAGTGCTCCTGTTTAGCCCCGCTTAGAAAGCGTTGTGCCCCTAGTAATTTATTTCATGCGTGTCGAGTGCTTTGCGATTTCTTTCGTGGCGCCATTTGCCTAGCTATACGGGCTCTTTTTGTTATACCTTTTGTAAGAAAAACTGCAAGACTGATTTTCTATTTCTTTTTCTGTCATATTACAAACATTAAAAAAAACGGGTGTTACTGAGACGTTATGCATGTGCTCAGAATACACATAGCCTTGGTAGGGTTTCCATGTAAACTCACCAGGTGGGAGAGTTCTTTAGAGAGCCACTGTTCGGCTTGTTGCCTGTTGGCACATTTAGTGTGACGTTACACGAGTGGCGTGATGGACACAAATTCCGAGCAGAGAGCAATGAATATAACCCGCCGTGGTTGCTTAGTGGCTTTGGCGTTGCGCTGCGAAGCGCGAGGTCGCGGGGTCAAATCCCGGCCGCGACGGCCGCATTTCGATGAGGGCGAACTGCAAAATCGCCCGTGTACCGTGCAGTGGTTGCACGTTAAAGAACTCGACGTGGCCGAAATTAATCCGGAGCCTCCCACTATATGGCGTTCCTCGCAGTGACGCCACGGCTTAGCTACGTGTCTGCTCAGCCGCGGCAACCACTCCGCACGGTGCGGTGACATCATGGCTCGGAGAAGCTAAGGCGAAGTGATGCGGCGCGCGCGATGACGTCACGGCTCACGCAGCTGTGGCGAGGCTTGGCACGGTCGGCGCAGCTGGGGCGAAGCGTTGCTAGGCGACGCTTAATGACGCCATCGCCAGGCGCAGGTTTTGCCGCGTACACTCGACGGCCATCCTCGAGCTTAAACAGCTTCGCTAGTTCACAGGGGTATGTGCTATTGCGCTCGGACCCTTTCTGCACTACCTCCAGGATTGGCCCCCAATTTTTGTTCGCACTACGCGGCCTAACCAAGAGCTTAAACAGCTGGCTGTTAAAAAAAGAAAAAAAAACTGCTGAAATTTCGAAAAGAGCCACAAATGATCCCGCATTAGTGTTAAGCCTCACTGCCGGATGTCAAAGTTAGTGCTACTAAAGTATGACTTTCAAACGAAGCGACGAAGTGCCAAGTGGCGAAGTCACAGTTAACCTCCCTCTAAAAAAAGTGAAGCGGCAACAGTCGAAAAGAAAGACAATTAATGATGATGGCATTTGTTGATTCTATAGATGGTTGTCGCACCATGGATACCAGCCTGACGGGCAAAAAATAAGCAAGGACTTCTAAATTGGCATGTTAAAACCTTTTCATCAGGCAATTCGGCAGCGTCGCCCTGACTTGTCATCATCTGGACAGTTCTTGTTGCGGCGCCAACGAAAGGCCTCGCTCTGTTTCCAACAATTATCTGGCCAAACACTATCATCTTGCTCTACCACGTTTAACATATTCACCCGACCCGCCATCGTGTGACTGCTTTGTTGCCCCGTGTAAAACCCGCCCTCCAAGCAAAGTGTCATAAAGATACGGCAGCAATCCAAAGTTCCAAACTGCTGCGACTATAGTGCGCTGAAGAGCATCGCGCATCAAACTTTCTCTACTTGCTTGCACTACCTCTTGAAATGGTACGAGGTGTGTGTATATAGATGCAGCCGAGGGAAGTACCTTAACAATACTCTGAGTGATTACCTTGCAGGTCGAATGAACAATTTTTTTTTTTTACGAGCTCAGTCCTTTAGCTGTTCTGGCAAAGGTTGTTATATGGATTAGCGAAGGAAGTGTCGTCGTCGTTGTTGTTGTTGCATAGATAAACGCTGTGAAAGGGGATAAATTTGATGTTACACGTAAATAAAAACAAAAACAAAAAACAAAACAAGGAAGCAATTCCGGGAGCATGAATTTAAAATTATAAAAAGGCAAATGAAGAAACACATTTCATAAGGCAATCGGCTGGGATCGATGAGAAAATAACGAAGAAAGGAGCAAACGCCCTTGCGAGGAACTCAAGAATCGAGGCTCCGATCTTGAGTTCAGGAACTTTCATCTAAAAAGAAGAATGAACTTTTAAGGCCAGGCCAAATCTATGAAAAGTAATTTTCACATTTCTTTAGTTCGGACTAGCGAATAAGCGACATGACAAGAAGTCGTAAGCTGACTCGTCCTCACTTCTTTTATTTATTTATTTTTAATTTTGAAGAAACGGGAAGGTACGTAGGCCTCTTCAGGGCAGGCTATTCCGAAGTCGCGAATACACTATTCAGACTGGAATAATAAAGGAAAAATACAACAGTAAAAAATCTGGGCACGCACTAGACACACAATCGCAAAACATAAACACATGAGTAGTGCCTCTCTACAGTTGTTATTAGCCCAGGAAAAGTGCTGACAGTAGGACAGTCCACCATGCCTTATAATTTTGTAAATATAGGCCTTTTTAGAGCCGGCTATCCCAAGTGTAGGTTGTAGTTGTTTTTGTTGTTGTTGTTCAAGAAAGCGGTTCATGCCCACGATGGTCCAGGGATCAGATGTAATAATCCAAATTTCAGCAGCAAATGAAATCTGGGACTGGTAAGAAGGTAGCGCTTCGAGAAAGGTGAAACTGAATTCACACATCCTGAAGCAAATTAACAGAAAGAAAATGTAGGCGGGGCAGCCTTCTGGGAGTGCGAAAACGCAGCGTGTGTTGGCTTTCCTCGTCAGTGGAGATAATTTAATTTTTATTTATTCACAATTTCCTGCAGTGTCAGTGAAGAATTACAACAGATGGGCGAGTTGAAGAGGGTACAAGGCTCATAATCTGACCTGGCAAAAATATTAACAGAAGGATAAAAAACGAATGAGAAGAAACAAACAAATCACCAACTCAATACAGCTCGGAAATCATGTCGCGTACTAAACATTCAGATTGACAATCAGTAACATTCCTAGAGAATCTATTCCGGTGGTCTATATTCCATTCGGTAGTGACACGTAGGAAGACCGAGTTTTAAAAAAAAATGACGAGCCATTCCACTCTGTGAAGGTGGATGACCATCGAAGCTGTTTAGCACACGACACCGAGGTGACACAGAATGGGCAGGTCACATATAGTCCGGACTCCCGAGGAGCAACGCGCCTACGTCGAGCGACGGCAGGAACAGAGACGAGAATGCAATCGTCGCCGGGCGTGCGCACTCCACGCGGCCTCCCCATTACGACGAGAGAAGTGAAGTTGAAAATGGATAACGTCACCTTGTCTTATATACACGCGCGACGGTGGCGCCGCCCCGGGAGAGTGGAAGGAAACTAGGCGGGCAAGTGGTTGGAACGCCGACAAAGAGAGGGTGGGGCGAACATAGACATGTCTGACGCGGGTCGGCCTTGTCTACGTTCGCCCCACCCTCTCTTTGTCGGCGTTCCAACCGCTCCTACCTCAAACTATTCAAGAAATTGGTTGTGAGTGAGGTGATAACTGCTTCCCGCGAGATCTACCACAACCACGTAGCTCACCGGTAGTTGTCACCACGGTTGTTGCCTCGGCTACCATCAGACTGGTGACTTCACCCAGTGTTGGGCCCTGCTCGGCCCGTCTTGTGCCCGTGCCTGTGGACTTTGTACCCATTCCATCTATGTACTCTCACTCACTATTCCCTGCCTTCATGCCCTTTCTTGGCATTATTTACTCTTCCTTTTTTATGAACACGTGAATACAATCATCTGTTGTTACCCTTGTTCCTGGGACCTCTTTAGGTTCCAGGTGTGACAAGGGTAGTTCAAGGGTACGTTACAGGTCCCAGAGACCACGACCCCGAGTCCACAGGGGTATGTGCCATTGCGCTTGGACCCTTCCTGCCTATCACCAGGATCGGTCCACAATTTTGCACACGCACACGAAAAATGCACAGGAGCCTAGCCATAAACAGCTTCGCTGCAAAACATGAGTCTATAGATGGCACATTTCTGCAGTTCATATAGTTTGCTTCCGGCTTTAGTCTACTACATGGTATTATCTCCAAAGGAACGTTGTCTGAAGAGAAAAAGGGTCACATTGCTATTTTCCCTTTTTTTTTTTTTTTTTATTTCCGAGCGAAGTCGGTCTCTCAGCGCCTTCGCCGTTTCTTTACACACGTATAGGCAAAGCATTCACCTACACTACAGTTTCTATCACCGACAACGACAAGAAAGAAAGAATGAAAGAGGAAAAGAAGCTGCAGCAATAGCTCAGGCATTATCTCTGGTCGTCCTCGGCCTGGCTCACAGCCGCCGCGTTTTCTGCCGCCCGCAGAAAGCTCAGCCAATGCTTGCGCACGGCCATTCCCGCGTTTCTCGAGCATTATCTATGCCGCTTGTATACACACCCAGCAGCACGTGTATGCCACAGAAGACAAGCCGCGGTATCGCTGCGACTGCTTCAATTACTTTCTTTAATGCTTGCCACAAAACGGCATCGCACGGGTGCATCTCCTACATTGGTACAGCAGCCGCAACTAGAGCGCAGAAAAAAAAAAGAGAGAGGGCAGGGGCTGATAGAAATGCCCGAGGCAGAGATATATAAAGACACTCGTATACACGACAGCAGAAACAAATGGGCGAAAGCTGTGCCTGTTATCTCTAGTCCGGATTATTTACGCCGCACGATCCACGTCGATAAGACGGCGCGCGCTGCCCGGCGGCTGCAGTGGACCGCGGGGGACAGACAAGCCGTGCCCACAGCGGTTGGAGGTGGACACGCAGTGCGAGCAGGCTATGTACAGCGGTCCGCTATCGCGTTGACGACTCAATTTAGAGTCTCCCCGGGCGACGAAGATTTGCTAGGGATGACGACGTCACGCGACGACTGTTGTGTCCGCGGTGCACTTGTGATTTACGCGTATATAATTGTTCGACCGGGTCGGCACTGGACTCCTTTCATGCACGTGGGCTCACATCTCAGCAACAAACCTATCTGTTCACGCGGTGTAAGCCAGCGGCATGGATTCATGCAGTATTCGCTCGAGAAGTGCGGGTGATGCATGCATTTGCATCCATTCGCAAAATCACCCGGCATGTACAGAGCTTATGATGATCGGAAATTTCTTCTGGGAGGAGTGTTCTTTGTCGCGCGCCTGAATGCTACAAAGCTGTGGAGAGTTTTCCTCACTGCTAGAAGCTTTGAACCGGTGATGATACATTACGAACGCCACTGTACGACCTCAAGAGAGCCATAAGACGTAAGACAGTGGATTAGAGTTGATGCAGGTCGCCCTGTGTTCTCCGATGCGCTTCGTGGGGGTTGGGGTAGTGGCTTGTAGCAACTTTAGCCTGGCAATAGAGGCCGGCAATTGCTCCGCTTTAGCGTATACATTGTAGTGCCACTGCGGTACCGTTTACGAAATGTATATAAAACCAGTCTCGCTTAAGTAGGCAAAAGGACTCCGAGATCTCAGTTCGTGTCCATTGTGTCATTTCTCCCCCATCAAAGTTCGCCGCAGCGGCAGGGAATCGAACTCGCGATCATACGCTTAGTAGCAGAACGCCATGGCCGCACGGTGGGTGTTGTAATGTGAAAACACGGTGGGTTATATATATATATATATATATATATATATATATTTGTGTGTGTGTGTGTGTGTGTGTGTGTGTGTGTGTGTGTGTGTGTGTGTGTGTGTGTGTGTGTGTGTGTGTGTGTGTGTGTGTGTGTGTGTGTGTGTGTGTGTCACAACGGTGGGCTTTAATGTGAAAATCAACGTGATGAAGAGATAGGTGGCCAGCGAAATTTCGAGACATTATGTACGTGTCAATAGGCGTCATGTGCAGCACCGAAACGACTGTGTCGAGCACGCGTGGTTCACAAAATGCCGGAACCGGAAGCTAAATTTAAAAATAAATGCAGCGTAAATAGCGACGAGCATTGTACAGATGGTACAAGGAACGCTATAGCTCTTGGAAACTCGTGCATACCGTGCGCGTTGACGGCCACTACAAGGTCGTGTGCTTTGAGCATTTGTCCTGTCGCGACAGCAGCACGGTTGTCACTCATCCGCCGCGGTGGATCAGTGGCAGACAGACGCGTTGCGCTGCTGAGCACGAGGTCGCGGATTCGATGCCCGCCAGCGGCCGCATTCCGGTGGCGGCGGAATGCAAGAACGTTCCGTGTACAGGCCCTTTCGAAACTCGTTAACACTTTTCTTAGGACGGCCACTGAACGTGGGTCACGGGTGATCCATGAACGCTACCTCCGACTTATACGCTCCCGGTGCTCTTACGGGTTTGCTGCGCCATGCAAAACACAGTCTAAGGATTTAACTTTTGTCTTCTTAGTAGCTTATCTTCTTGCCGTGTGCAGGCGGTTTTTAAAGAGCGCGCAAAGGTTCCAAACAGTGATCGCGACGATGTATTATGCATTATAGGCATTCCGATAGCCGCGATAGCAGCGCTCTCACGCGAACAACGTCGGTCCCGCGATTCTGGTGCGTCCTCTGATGATCATTTGGATGCTACAAGCAGCAGTAAGTCAGATCATGAGGTTATAATTCGGACTATGGAGACCCGCAGAACCAAGTGAGATCGACGTGAGCTGTTCAGCAGCGAGTTCCCTTTTCTGCCAGTTGACGAGTGACTGATTTTTTGTGCCGACTGAGACATCGTACAGACGTTGCCAATATTAGAGAGGTTTAGATTAGGGGTACGCAAGCGTAGGGGCCCGCTAGCGCTTGGGGCCGCGGTACTGCGCACGCGCAGACCGGTCTGCGCGTGCGCAGTACCGCGGTCCCAAGCGCTAGCGGGCCCCTTCGCTTGCGTCCCCCTAATCTAAAACTCTCTATTATATCTCTTATTCTCAGTGTCTCTGCAGCAGGTTATAAGGCTGTTGTTTGTTGCTGACAGCACAGCAGTGCGTGACATTTTGATCAATACTTGTGGCACTTAACACTGAAAATTTAATAGGGAGCACTTCGTATATTTAAGATTTTTTTGTTATCAGCATCAGATTGTAAAAGTTTCCCATTATCAGTATCACCATCATCGTCAGCCTATATTTATGTATACTACAGGACGAAGGAGTCTCCCAGCGATCTCCAATTGTCTGTGCTCCAATTGTCCAGTCGTCTGTCTGTCTGTCTGTCTGTCGGTCGGTCGGTCGGTCGGTCGGTCTGTTCTCCCACCAACTGCTCTCTCTCTCTCTCGTGTGCGTATGTGTGAGTGTTGTGTGTGTGTTCAAAGTTTCAACCTATATTGTAAAGTCTGGAAAAGTTCGTATGGCCTTGGCGCTATAGTGATATAAAGAAACACATACGCGTACGTCACGCCGTCTCCTCTTACTTTCCGCATGGACAGGCGCATTCTAATTAATCTCCCGGGCTTGTCCAGCATCTCCAAGCGGAACTGTACGGCACGCTTTGGAATACTAACTGCAGAAGAAAATTCTAACGCCGCATGCACACACACACACACACACACACACACACACACACACACACACACACACACACACACACACACACACACACACACACACACACACACACACCACACACACACACACACACACACACACACACACACACACACACACACACACACACACACACACCACGCACCACACACACACACACACACACACACACACACACACACACACACACACACACACAATGAAAATAGGGCACGTCGCGGGGGTAGCGTTTTTTAGACGCCCCCCAACGTGGCGGCAAAGTGAGCCAAGGGCGCTGGGGGGGGGGGGGGGGGGCAGTTAGGCGTCCCGCTGAGACTCGGCACACACGGGCGACCGCGCGAGCGGGAGAAAAGTGCGGCATCACTTCATAGGAGACGCGAAGCCCTGGGAAACGGCATAAATCTCGATTCAGCGTGCGGCAGCCGCGAGCCACTCCAAATCGCCGTCTTTCCAGCAACATCCCTTATCTGCCGCCGCTCGGAGTGACGCGAGCTCCATCACTCCTGCCGCCTGCCCTCCACTGAGCTGTGCGCCGACCGAGGGAGGCGAAGCTGTTGTCCCGAAGAACAGCGGCTGCGGTTCCATGCAGCACAGCCGAGACACCCGGTGGTCGTCTGGACCACACGCCGAACGTGTGGGGTTCAAGTTTTGGCATATAGCGTTACCGATCTGCCCAACGGTGGTTCTATCGTGACCACCCCAACCAGGTGCGAGGCGCGCGTGCGCAGCCACATCGCGCTGCTCATGCGTAGGTGGCACATTGGTAAGGCCAGTTATGGTATAGCGGTACCACTGTAGCGCTGCACTAATCGTTCTAGAGTCGAATATGTCGCGACGCGCTGCTTGGAGTGATATCGCAAAGAAAGCGCGGCTTTATTTTGGGGATACCGTTATGAATGCGCTAAAATTTCCATTATGAATTCCAGTCGACACTGCATGGCTCGCTCCTGTCCAGTAGGCTCCCTGATTTAATAGGAATATACTGGAAGGTGGCATTCCTACATAGAATAGGAAATTGGGCACGTCACTAAAACAATTCATAATTAACAGGAACACGTAGGCTATAGACCAAGTGACCATGTGACAATTATACTTGATCTGAGGTGTTACTAATTAGAATAATAACCCTGCATGTCTGGCTTGACCTTCGCTTTCTTGTTGATACATTTACTATTTACCCATAATGGTCTAATGATAGATATCTGCACAGCAAGTTGATTATTCTTTCGGTACGCGTTGACGCAAAGCAGGCTGCGTATAGAGCAAGTCCATGTTCCACACACACTGCAAAGAACACACGTGCTCTACCAATTAGCCGAGCACACATTACTACAGCTATGAAGACAACAATGCAGTACCAATTCATTCGTATGATCAACGAGCACTCGTGTATAATTAGGGACAGCAAATGTGGCATTGCAGGACAGCACGAAGTGGCATGCGGTAGGTGTCCTGTGGCCGCGGTCATCCTAGTGCAAAACTTAAGGTTTAATTTATCTCATAAATGCCCCTGACACGGACGTGACAACTTGATACTCTGGTGAAGGAAGGGATGGAGAGTATAGTGGAGTGCATCAAAACCAGAACGGCCACCTGGTGTAAGAAGCCTATTCGTCGAAGACGGTGCACGCCTGAACTGTATATGACCTACAGCCCTTTTCAGGTGGCCGAGGCATTCTGCGCATACCGAGGGATCTGATCGCTGTGACAACAAGAACGCTTTCAAGACACCACCGCAATCAAACCTCCTATAACATGACTATGCTGACGAATTGCTGCTGTCTTTAAGCACCGTCAGCTTCAGCTGCTGGCAGCGGAGCATCATTCCAACACCTAAAAGCTTTTGTTCAAGGACTCGGAGCTATATTCATTCCAATTCAAAGCCATATACCTGTTGAACAACGAGCCTACTAGGTCATTGACCTAGGACCCCTAACTCAACAAGCATACCAGCAGTCACCTCGAACAAAGAGTGATGTTGACTCTAACACCAAGTGACTTTGCTGAGAACTGAAGGTGATTGCCTAACAGGGAGACCTGGAACTGTTAGCTGGAAGCATTTCAACCGGTTGTACTATATTGACCTACAAGCGAAAAGCTTCGCGCAAATAATACTGAGTTACCGCATGGTAACTCGCCGAGTAATAAGGGTAAAAGCTTTAGCACAAGTGTCACTCCTTTGTAACACTGTAATTTGCAGCACGTTAACATTAATTCCGTCACTGGCTTTCTACACTCGGGAAAATTCACCAATGGGCTCAGGTCGGCAAAATGAACCGAACTCACTCAGACTCACTAACAAACTGTATTTTGTAGCGTTAGCTACACTGGCCTAGCCAAGCCCCTTTCGCGCGGCACATCAAGAGCCGTGCTGCGCATGCGCAAGGATCAGTGATGTCACACGGCTTGCGCACCGGAACCACTGGAGCCGGCACCTCTCGCGCACTCCGCCGCCGCCGCGCGCGACTCACCGCCGCCGGTCTGCGCATTCCAGAGGAGTGCCGTCGTAGCCGTGGTAGACGCACTGGCGCCGGCGCGCGCTCGCTGTGGAGTCGCCGTCTGACACTGCGCTGGAGCCGCTGCGCTTCTGACTGGCGTTTGCCAGTGTGGTATAGCCACGGAGAAAGAGAGCGCAAATGCTGCTCAACAGCGCAGAAGAACGGAGAAGCTTGACTCATCGGATCCCGAAGTAGTTGCCTGGCAATTAGCGGTTGAGCGTAGGAGACAACCAGGAAAGCTAAGAATAATCAGCTGAACCTCTGCTAACGCTACGTATATCCTGGCATAGCCGAGCTAAGCCACTGCAACTTTTTGGCTTAAGTTTCGCTCACATTCAGATTCGCTGACATTCGGCTCAGCATGGCTCACTCAAGACTCGAACTCATTCGTGTTCACTGGTATTCAGACTAGCACCTATATTTGCGCTCAGTGAGGCTCATTCAGGCTCAGACTCACGAGTGAATGCGAATGAGTTGTGTATATTTATGAGTAAGTTCGCTGACCTATGCCAACGAGTAGAATGCTTCGTGCAAGCTGCCCCTTGTTTGCTACTCGTGATTAGTGTCAAAGATTAGGCAACGCACATTAAGGACGTAGTAAAATGCCAAAAGGTCGTTGCGCTTGGTTAAGGGCCTTTAAGCACGGCGCATAGTAAGGTCGCTTGCTTTCCTCCAGATCACCATAGAACCAAGCATAGATACATACTAACAGGAGGCATTATGGGGCCTTCACACGTGCACCACGCAAAGAAACCTGACCGTAAAACGTCAAGCAGCTCGCGTCTGATTTCTGATGCGGAGGCTTGGGTGGAGAAAGATAGTTCCCGGGCAGGCGGTAATAACAGTCCCGTCAGTGGTACGGCAAGCACACATCTAAATTCCAGTTCGTCCGGGCGGGTCTCATTGACTCCTTAGCGCTATTGATACAAAGGACCGAGGATATCAAAACCCAGGATGTACATACCGACTACGCAGTCTGAACTCAGGTGCCTCCACAAACGCCCACCCCTTGCCCAAAGGCTCACTCGTGGGGCCCAGATACTGATCCAGAGTGCTCGCACGGGTCTATTCCAATGGAGGATGCCCTGGCATGGTGGCAGTTGGCCAAAGATATATACCGACAGCCAAGCCCGAACTGGTCTATACACTGGGGCACCACAGGGTCACACAGCACTTGTCATCGGCTTCTGGTCATCAGGCAGTAAACTGCAGCACCTGCTTCACCAGATATATGTCAACATTACGATACTTGCTGCGGAATCGTCTCCATTCGCCGACATCTACACTTGCGTATAGACGTATACGATGAGTGGATGCGCCTTTCACCGACGCTGAACGACCGCCGTGTACCTTCTTGTAGTTTCGATTCGCGGTGGATCTTCAGGGGCGCTACTGATTCTTTTAATGCGGTTAGCATTCCTAGCCTACTTCAGCCACTTTGTGTCTTTCCATTTATCTAGCCCATTTACGCCGTTTTTCCCAGTGACCCAAGTTGTCTACTAGCTTGGACCTGTAGAAATGCGCTGGCTGCTGTCTTGCCAAGTAGGCAACAATGGCCACAGGGTATATGCTCGAATGAGGATACTTCATCCACTTTTCGGTGTCTATCTATCTATCTATCTATCTATCTATCTATCTATCTATCTATCTATCTATCTATCTATCTATCTAACCAAATTTTCTCGTCAACATGGGTCATTGGTTGGTCCTTGTTCTAATAGGTGTAGAGCATCGGGCTGCTTTGCTGAGGGAACTGGGTTTGAAGCCAACCGTTGGACCAGCTTGGGTCACAGGGTATGTGACATTGGATATGTGCCGCTCTTCAATGAACAAAAACATCCTTTAAATTTCTTCGTTGCTAGGTGGAATGGGACCCGCGTGATATGTATTTATAAATAGATCTTGACTATCTTGACTGAATATATATTCAGCACACGCCACGCGCGGACTCCGCGGAGGTGCCGCTAGACAATAGAGGGAAGCTCGAGAGAAGAGCCCCGGCTGAATACACGCCTCGTACATGACGTGTGTCGGCGGTGGTAGTACGGTGTGTCGCTACATTACTTCGTTGCTAATCGCATTAACGTCTACACTCGTCGTGAGATGGGTTCGACCGGATTTTTTTTTTCGCACTCGTCTATAAATGAAACAATTTCATCGGCGTTATCACCGTCACTAAGAGCACACATGTGCGATCTCCTCCGCAAACACGCACAGATGCTGAAAGCTGTCTACAAAGCCTCGTTGAGTACTGCTGCCGTTAGGACGTCCTTGTGTGCAACGAGCAGGGGGGTTCTACGCCACGGCACTATAATGAGTCTATAATCTATAATGAGATTATAATCAGGTACAACCTTGACGCCAACTAAGCCTCCCTTTAAGAAAAGGCCTGTAAGACGAATCTCACCTATTTGAGAGGACACAGCTCGCAGTTTTCACTCACTCGCTCACTCAGTCAACCAGTCAGTCAGTCAATCAATCAATCAATCAAGCCAGCCAGCAAGCAATAAATCAAGCAAGCAAGCAATCTTTCTTATTTTACCAAAACATTTTGAAGCTAAGCGTGGATCCTGAAGTATATACTCGTCTGAAGTAGCCGTTTCACCTCGTCAATAACGACGCGTACGCTTCAAAATTTTTTTCGCGTCTCCGAGAATGATGACCATGCTGCACACAAGTTTTGCGGAAGGCGTGATGCAACTGAGGAGCGGCAAACTCGTGCGGCTGGCGTGGGCATCGCGGACGGGGAAGATGGGATCAGGTCGGCGGAAGGAGCAACTGGCGCTAGTTCAGCGATGAGGCACCTAAGAATGTCGCCCGCTGGAAAGCGCTCCCTGGCGGCCGCGCTCAATCCCGGGAAGCGATAGTGAAGAGGCAACGGGCGGCGGCAGATCTGCGGCGCCGATAAGAAGACGCGCGCGCAGCGGGGAGGCCCCCCCGGACTCGCGCGGCGCTTACGCAAGGCCGCGTGCTCGTCACGGCGCGCTTTCCCGTGTATCGCGATCATCATCGCCGCGATGAGGCGGGACGTTCCGCCGTGTCCGGCTCATCGATAAAGCGCGGACGTCGAGCGCCACTCGTTACGACGAAAGCGGTAAAGCCTGCGACGAATAAAAAGATGTGACGCACATACATGTTCGAAAAAAAATTAAAATAAAATAAAAATAACACGGGATGTGCTGCGACTTTCTGAAACAAGCGGCAGCGCCAGGGCGCATTTGGAGCACATAGAAAAATGAGGCAGCAATGGTCTTTTTTTTTTCTTTTTCTAATGGAGTACCATCAATGGAGTACCCAAAAGATGTGATCTCCCGCAAATAGATAGGGGTGTGCAAATATTCGAAATTTCGAATAGGAATCAAATGCGAATCGAATAGTCCCTGCTATTCGATTCGTATTTGATTCGATAATTCACTATTTGAAGTTGTCGATTATTCGATTCTATCGAATATAGAAAGGATAGAAACATTTATGGGAGCCAATTGAAACAGAGCGATGGATGTGAGGACTGCTCCGAATGATTTTGCTGCAGGGTAGCAGCGGTCGTTGCGCAAGGGCGCTAGTTCCTGAGCGAATGCACGGGCCAGATAATGTCTGCTCGATAATCTCCAGTCACTCAATTAAAACAATTCGATTTTATACAGCCAGTAAGCGAATTGCTAAGATTTATTATTTGGCCCCACACTCAATATGTTTGAGTCCCTTTAAAACAATGCACGGTGCTGTACTATTACACTTCTCTATTTCAGCGAACGCAACACTATGTACTGCATCTGGTAGTACCTGCTATTGCCCTGTTTCATTGCTGTCATTGTCGGGGTGCCCCGTATAACAGAAAACAGATGTTTATCGTTTACAAGCTCCTCAATTATTCGAACGTCTAAATTTTAACTCTATTGCGTATATATGCTCGATTTCTTGTTTTTACCAAACAGACTTCGTGCAAACTTGATGCATGTTTCGAAAATGAGAAAAACGTCAATATTTGAAGCGATATTCGGGAGTCATCTTTTTCGAATATTCATATTCCATTCGAAAACTTGACTATTCGCACAGCTCTGCCCACAAATAAATAAATAAATAAATAAATAAATAAATAAATAAATAAATAAATAAATAAATAAATAAATAAATAAATAAATAAATCAGTGTATTTGAGCCCGGCCATGACATGAACAACTGTACTGCAAGGTCGTTGCCTTGGACCGTACAAGAACCTCGCACACATATTGCTTCATTTCATCCAACGTTCCCCTTTTTGGCACTTATTAGTCTGCTCGCTTGTCCATACTGTAGCAGCCCATGCGAAGCATTGTGTCCGTTGATACACCACGCACTCGCTAGTGTTTGAATAGTCTTCTGTCGGTTACACATCAAAGGGAAGGCAGGGGGAAATAGTTGGATATATGCATCCCCCCCCAACACACACACACACACACACACACACACACACAAATATATATATATATATATATATATATATATATATATATATATATATATATATATATATATATATATATATACAGAAATAGAGAGAGCTACTCTCGACTCTCGTGTGCAGTACATGTGTCATTACTTCTACATGACCTTCTCCTGGTATGACTACGGCATGACGGTGACTGTTCCGTCAAGTGACGCCCAAGCGTGGAATGACCAATTGCGCTTGTGCGTATACATACATACATACATACATACATACATACATACATACATACATACATACATACATACATACATACATACATACATACATACATACATGCGTACATGCGTACATGCGTACATACATACATACATACATACATACATACATACATACATACATACATACATACATACATACATACATACATACATACATACATACATACATACATACATGCGTATGTTTCTCCTTCCCTTTGACTTCAGCGCTGCTATTCCTAACGCGATGCAGAGCGCCTACCTGGCGCGGAGGGGTTACGATGCCTTCTACATCCCCTGCACCTTCGTCACACGGAAGAAAGCGAGGTGGCGGTGGCGCATGTGGTTGCCGTGCTATCTTACGCACTATCTCAAGAATGTTCTTCTCCGCCGGCTTTGACGGGGCTTCGGTCAGCAGGATAAAAGAGACGCCGCTGTTCGCACGCCGTGTCTTGCTGCTGCTGCTCCTGTCTGACCACGGCAGGAGCAGCAGCACTGCGTCCGCAAACCAGGGGAGAGACGAACCAAAAGCACAAGAGAACAACGAAAGGCTGAGACGCTGGGTTGGTAGGGCCGGGAGCACTTTTTATACGACGGATGCAGCTAGCTTCCTGCAGTGCGAACGCGAGATGCTTATCGGGACGTTTGCAGGCTGCGCCCTCCCTGGGTGCCCACGCGAAATGCACAGGTGGCATCGCCCTGGGGTCTCTTCGACGCGTTTGGAAGGCGATTGCAGGTTGAATGGTGGCTGCTGGGTACACCCCAGCAAAGGTGCGTGAAGCAGCAGTGTGGGAGTGGGAGTTGTTTTCCTACGCCATGCTGCGAAGTTCCGACAGCCGTGCAACAAATATTGTGTTTTTTCTTCTTCGAAGACACGAATTACAACACCCGATTCTTACAATAAAATGAAGGGGGAAAAAAGACAAATAAGACAGGCACACATGACAGAAGACAGGACAGCACGTGTGCTACGCTCATGACTGGTTTATCACAGTCCATAGAAGACCAGAAAAAAAAAATATATATATATATATATATATATATATATATATAAACGAAATAATGCGCATGCGTACAAGTTCATGCTCGGGCTCACGCGTACAGATTGTCCGGTCTCTTGTTTTTCATGTCCGCCTGATTTGCGCTACAATGGCTTGCCTAAGTATCAACCAATTTGTCCAGCAACAAGTTCTTTTCAACATGCTAACGCTATAGACCTATAGCGGCAAGGTCGCAGTTTTTTTTTTTTTTTTTTTTTTTTGAGCAAGGTCGCTGTATAGTGATACACAGATATCAAGTGCAAACACGAGCAGGCGAGAAACATGAGAATCATGGAAAGAATAAGCGCCTCCTGTCTCCATGCAGCCAGAATCGGTGGAGCAGCTATACGTAACAACAGAGGCGGAACGCGCCTCCTCCGTCGGCTGTGTTGCGCAGCGTTTCAGCGAACGCGCGCGCGCGCAAGGTATTCATACATAAACACCGCAGGAGGAGGCCGCCGCAGCCTGAGCTCAGAGCGGACAAAATGCTCTCGCGCGTTTCGCGTCTCCGCCGTTCTTCCCCCTCTCTCCCGCGAGAAGATGGCCATTCTTGAGGTTTGTCCACATACTGGAGCGTGTATACGTTGCATCGGTATCTGCGCGTGCGTTTCCTCCATTTTACGACCTTGTTTCGCTGCAGCCTGACGAGCTGCCGTTCCGTCTTTCTCGCTATGTCGCCGGCTCGCTGCTCGTGGGTCTGCTTGTTTATTTTCACCGCTCGTCCTGTTCCACTCAAACTCTCTAGCACCCCCCCCCCCCCCCCCCCCTTTCGACTCGCGCCCCTCTTTACTGCCCCTCCGGTTGGTCTGCCTGTGAATTCCCCTGTCCGTTTTCCGCGCTCTGCCCACTCCCGCCGCCCTAGTAATTTTTTTTTACGTTTACTTATTTTTTTTCCCTTTCCATTTAACTATCCGTTGCATCTACACAACCGCGCCTGTTCCATTTGCCCGATTACAGGGTTGTTTCCCCTTGCGAGGGAAGTATAAAGACCGCACGCATTCGACCGCAGCCCGAACAAACACAGCTTTACGTGTTGTTTACCGTCGTGTAGCAATCAGTAGAAAAGAGCACCAATCTCATCACGCGTCATCGTTACACCTCTTTTTCAGGCGGGCACTCTCAGTAGTTCGTGAATGCTTCTGTCGTGTAGCAGTGACTCCCGAACACCTTGTCGCTTGTGCCTGGATGATTATGTCAGATACCGCGGTGACATGGAAAGCGGCTCGGCAGCTCCCAAACAAAGGAACATCAGATAAAGTCCTTAATGCTCGCTGTACTTTCTGTCCTGCTGCGTCACAGCAAACAAATGCCCCAGTCTTTACATGCTCAACTTTCGAGAGATAGAGAGACAGAAAAAAAATGCGCGTTTAATAAAATCACGGGATAGGAAATACGGTGCCGGCCTCCAGGTTCCAGCATCTGGACGCAGAGGTGACCCTACGGTGTGATAGGCAAGAAATTGGAAGCTGGTGTTTCAGACGTTTACACTTGACGCGAACCCCTCGCCGAACACGCATAAGAGAAAGAGAAGCATGTGTCGTTCTGTGTTTTGAGAGCCCATTTTGAGACATGCCGAATCAGAAGTGTGTGTGACAGGGGGGGGGGGATTGATTTCGCTTTGAACACTCTCGCCAGTAGTGCGTACCCTTGGTGTGTGCGGGGCACCTCGTTCGTGCCACTTCTTTTTCCCACCTCCCTCCTCAAGGTTCACGGTTTTTTCCGATATCACTCGAATCGAACCCGCTACATGCCATCGAGTTCAGCTGCGTTGCAAGCCAGCAGAATGTGTATCAGCCGCTGAAGCACGCATACCGCTTACGGCAGCAACTGAGTTGGGCTCGAGACTGCAGCGAAGGCGAGAAGGAGCGGGAGGAGGCTCACGATTTATTGCCGCGCTCGCGGGCTGTACACACGAACGCAACTTCGACGCGCGTATACGTATACATGCGAGGCCGAGTTCTTCTCAAACCCAGCATGAGGTCCGACGTGCGGTCGCACCTTTGCGCCACTGATGATTTACGCCACTATACACGCCGAGGCCTCCTCGGCAGCTGCGATTACTGTATTCTACGTTGCTTGTTTTGTTTTCTTCCTTTTTTTCTTCTTCTTCTTGCTCTGCTTGTCCGCAAATGTCATTTTGTTATCTTTGCCTCTCTTTGGATCCTCGTTGTAAGCGGATGCGTGGACCAGAAATGCAACTCGTTTTTCATCCGCGCACAATGAGACCGCCAAGTGGCGCTCGCGTAGAAGATATCTGGCGAGGGAACACCGAGTGCATAAATACAGAATCGGAGAACTCCTTCACTTGGCGTCTGGTTTCTTTCTCAACGACAGTCTGGATGTCTGACCTTTCTTTCTTATTTTCTTTCTTTCCTTGCAAGCAAGAACATGGAACTTTATTCATTGTACTTAAGTGCAGGAGTGTTTTGTTTGTATGCCTAATAAATGAAGAAAAGAAAAAAAACTTTATGCACTGATATACTTATGACAATGGCGGCTGCTCATTTCCTTGGCGTTATTTTTCTTACTGAAAACCTCACGCAAAATCACAAGACTGGTCTAAGCGGACGCTGAGTCGGGGTGAAGGGTTGATCTATGTGAAGGTTTTGAGAAGGACACAAGAGCATGGTCCAACCGTAGCGCAAGACGTATAGCAACGAATAATTGAAAAAATAAACAAACCATCAAACAAACTCGACGTGCTTGCTGTAAAGAATAGATGTGGACATTAGGGCATTTATTATGTGCTGGTCACGCTGTGCGCGTCGGTAAAACTTCCGGAGCGGTCAGTCTTGTTTATTTATTATTATTATTATTATTTTGTAGTGACACCGTTGGCAGCGACCCACACAGCAGCGTTCTCGTAAAGTACGCATGTCGGCTCAGCCAAACTCGTTCATTTATTTATTTCTCTCTTTATTTGGACCTAGAGGTTAACCAGATTAAGTGTACGGTTGGCTACTCTGCACAGGGGGATGGGGTAGTGACTGAAAAGATAAGAAAACAAGGAGGGGTCATACACGTACAACAGTGTGCAGAAGATACATCACTAAAAAAACGCATCTTGCCTGGCTGTTTCGAAGCTGATAGCGCCCGGTAAGGCAGCGACGGAGGTAGGGAGGTGGTTACATTGGCCGCTGATGGCTTTCGGGAAGAGAGTCATTGTACAGATCAGTTGGGATGGCACACCAACTTTAAATCTCTGATCCGTACGCGATGAAATGTATCTGAAATCAAGAAAAGAGACCGTTTTTTTATCACTTGATTGTGATGAGAAAGTTTGTGAAAGAGGCAGAGGGCGAGAGCATTTACGGCGTGAAGATAGATTGGGTATGGCAATAGCATGTTTTTCATTGATGAAACACTGGCGTGATGGCAATAATTCTATAGTATGAACCGGGCCGCGCGATTCTCGACAGACTAGAGGACTGAGATGAGTGTAGAGTATTGTGGTATTTGTGTACACTGGTTGTGTGTTCTGCGTTGTATTCTCGACTTCAGGAACTCTAGCCTATGCTCAGGAACTCTAGCAGGAATATTATTATATATAGAGTTCCTGAAATATTCAGGAACTCTAGCCTATGCGATCAGCGTCGTCGACAGCAAGGGTAAAGTGAGAACGGCAGCTGGCACCTTGACAACGGAAATAGATGCGGCAGAAAAAGCAGCAATAGCCCGAGCATCTCAACCTGTGGGGAGGAAGCAATAATACTCACTGATTCACAAGCAGCTCACCGGAATTTCCAGAAAGGGAGAATCTCCAGACAAGCCCTACAACTCCTCACAGACACGGCAAGGAAGAACCTACCAGATATACACATCGTTTTGGTCTCCGGAGCACGAGTCTCTGCTGGGAATGAGGCAGCAGACGCCTCCGCCCGAGCTCACGTTCACCGGGCTTTCTCACAGGACGCGCCAAGGAGGACGGATGAAGTCCCCGAAAATTACACAGACATCCTGCAACAATACAGGCTAGACAGAACTTACCCGCCACTTCATCCCAGCCTAACTATAGAGATGAGGCAGTGACCTTCAGGAAATTGCAAGACAACAGCTACGTCCACGGTAACAGCTATTGTACCGAATTTCACCCACTCAGAATTCCCACTTATGCACGTACTGTGATGTCCCAGACACCCTATGCCATACGGTAGGGGGATGGGGAGAAAACCACGTCACCGTAGACACCCATACACTGACCGAAGGACAGTGGGAGGCCGTGCTATCAGACCCACACCCGAAGTGACAGAGCAGCCTGATCGAACGGGCACGGGAGATGGGCATGGCCAGCGGCTACCTTGAATAAGAAAGCGGCCCACCTAGGGCGCAGAACGCTCTTGCTTAAACTAAAAGTTTATTCTCTCTCTCATTAAATAAACAAACAAGAAAAAAAAACATGCCTTCCTTTTTTTTCTTCTTCGTTAAACCTTCGTTTTTGTTATTTTGGTTTATTCTTTCTACTTTGTTTTTAATTTTTTTTCACCCTAACCTTCTGCAGTAAAGTGCAAGGTGTATGCTGGGCATGCAAATCGTGGATTCAATTCTAGGCACTGCGGCGAGCCCCTATCGATGTGGGTAGAATGCAAAACAAGAACGTTCGTGCACCGAGAGAGAGAGAGAGAGAGAGAAAACACTTTATTCAGATTTCGGTGGACGCGTTCACGTCGAAGTACCCCATGCCGTGAGCATTAATCCGGAGTCCTTTAATATACTGCATCTCTTGTAGCAGCTGCGTGGCTTTTAGGCATTAAACGCAATGAATACATCATTCAATCAATCAAACAATCAATCAATAATAATAATCCTAATGTTTATTTTTCATCATCACACTGATGAAGGAATCTGTAGGTAAAAGCAGCTTCCTAGCAGAGCGTTGCTTTGTCAAGCAGTGTAGAGACAGCTTGACAAAGGCCCACAGCTACCTTTGTACAAAACAGTCAGCCGCGGCAATTACAATAACATGCAACATACAGCGAATCTGCTCAAAAAAAAAAAAAAAAAACTACTGAGGATATCTTAGTCTCAAGAACAGACAAAACACAATAATAAGTATAAGGTTGAACAAAGCGCCAATGTAATTTAAGAACCTAGCATTTGCAGTTTGCCCAATTCGATCGGTGTACACTGCAGAAAATCTATACCAGCTTTCACATATTTATTAAGTAGTGTAGTTATTATGTGGGACAGTTTATCTTTTGAATAATTTGTTTACAGGGTTATCACTTTCCCCATTTCTTTATATCGTGTTTTAAGCGCTGTAATGTTTTGCTGTAGATGAGAAAGGTCATGTAAAAAAATGTCAATTTTCTTTCACTTCACGCATGATCGCTACAGCTAATTGAAAAGTGTAGAGATCATGGACAGGTAAAATTCCAGCCTGCTAAAACAAGTCACCCGTGTGGGCATCATACGGTAAGCTAAAACGTATTCTGATATACGTATATCTTTTGCATCGGGTATAATTATTGCAAGTTCGTAACTTGTGGAGCCCCATACCAAATAACAATAGGTGACGAGTGAATAAAATTAATCAATCAATCAATCAATCAATCAATCAGAATATGAATCAAGCAATCAGTCACTCTGTCAATGCAAGGCGTAGGGCTATAGGCCAGCCTGTCCGGCTCTCCTTAAATTATTTATCTCTTGACGCCGAGTCAATGATGCTGTACGGCGCCGCCTACTATATGCTATTTCACTTAGTTGAACGTCGCGTCATTCTTTCTTTCTTTATCCCTTTCCGTTTTCTTTTTTTTTTTTCCTTTTCTGCCCGCTTCCCCATCCCCCAGTGTATGGCACCCTGCACTGTTCAGAGGGCGCTACGACTTTTTTCATTTTTCACCCCAGCGTCCTCGACAGCGACCGCTAGAGAGGTGATGAAACTGATACGCCATTCCAAACGATAGCGGTCATTTCGTCGCTCGTTTGAGTGTTATGCCCTGCGCATGCGCGCTTTCGACATTTTCACAACTCGGACACTCTTGCCCCGTGATAAGCGATCGAAAGTGTCACGGCGAATGTATGTAGCGTCCCTCCAGTTTTGCTTCCACCACTCGTTAGGCTGTGTGTTCTGGCGCTGCTGTCTACTCTGCAAAGCTTTAGCGCAGGGTGCCTATAGGATGACCAGGTGTAAACTGGTTAACCTAGCTGCCTCTCTCTTTCTCTCTCTCTCTCTCTCGCGTCAGTGTTATTTATTTATTTGTTTATATATCGGCTTAGTTACTTATTTAGTGCGCTTAGAAGAGCGACTGAAAACTTCACTAACGGAGTGTTTGAAGGTACTAATATCTAATGTGTTACTTTGTGATGCTTTGGAAATTCACCAGAAATAGGAAATTTGTCTCGCTAGCACTTCCTGTATACTGTGCTCAAGGGCCCTATAACGTAAAACTATTCCAATGTGTTTTTATTCTCATCTCCTGACGTCAAATTTACGTAATCGCCGACGCAAGCTTCGGGCGGTGACTCGCAGCGTTGTTTGAAGATGCCAATGAAACGCTCTCATCGTTTATAGGAGGTCACTTTTGTTTGCTTTCAAACCGAATAGCATGCCTTGCTTGGCAGGTTATTGTTATCTAATTGGCTGACCAGAGGCGAGGAGCATGCAGAAGTGGAGAGGGTTTCGGTGGGGCCGGGCTAGCGCCGTTAAAGTAGATAGCCTGATGAAGAGGGTGGTTCCATCGTCTGCGACTGGTCCTCTTCCCCTTGCTATATAGCTCTCGGTGTCTGGCACAAAATCGCGCCGGAAGGGTTATATGCAGCTTAAACGGATCCTCAGCGAAGAAAATTGGGCATAGCGATGTCGTGTACGTGCTGAAAGTAACCGGCTAGACAACGTTACACTGCCACGCAAAAATGTTTATTATACGCAAATAAATCCATTCTCCTCGGCAGCTCCGAGTAACCAGTGCCAATGGGCCCGGCGGGCAAAGATATTCTATTTCTTTCAGAACGGGGCAGTCTCCTGCTATTCCGAAAAAAAAGTAAGTTTTGTTCGGCATATGGATGCATCTTTAATGCATACACGTCACTTTGACGCGATGAGATTCCGCAGCTTGGTGGCGTCGCGTGACAGACAGGTAAAGTGGACGCAGCCCGAAAACTTTTGACCAATTGCGCAGTGCTGATGGTGAAAAAGGCAATAGGCTAGCCTGTCGGAAATAATTATTTTTCTGTTGTTCGGTCTAATCATGCGTGATCAGTGTGTGCACGTCATATGAGATGAGGAGCTTTCGCGGTTCTCCTGACGTCGCGTGACAGCGTAGTGGGGGTGGCCCGAAAAAAGATTTACCGAATCGTGGAGGGCTGAGTGCAAAAATGGAATAGAGATGGTGGGAATAGCTTTACGTTATAGCGTCCCAAATCTCCTCCGAAAGCATGACTTTGCGTGAGCACACTTCGACGTCCTTTGTCTTTTCGATGCATTATTTTGCTCGTCAATGACCATAGAATACTCCTTTGGTGCTGCTGGTCGTTGTTGTCGTCGTCATCGTCGTCGTCGTTGTTGCTGGTGATGGTGGCGGGGGTGTTCCGTATGCAAGAAAGTACTGGCGCCGTCAGTCAGTCACCCAAGAACTTTATTGGGGTCCTGGGGAGTTTTAAGCCATTGGAGATTCCACGCGGGGAGCTCCTTGACGTCAAACTAATTTTGCTCATCTCCGCTCTGCTTCGAATACGTATTCCATGGAATAAAAGTGTTTCATTCGTATCGCACATACACTTGTTGCATTCGTGCGCGACAGCGCCTTTCGCGCTATAGTGACTGGATATATACGTACTATCGCGAACACTCCGATGGCCGAACATAATAGGTGCTTGGCGCACGCAGCGCGTCGCATACGTTACCCAGTCGCCCACACACACAAATGCGCAATGCAGACAGGTGCTAGACGAGGTAACCGCAGCAACCCGAAGAAGAGCGCGCGTCGACGTTTCTCATACACGACGACACCTCCGAGGCAGCCAGCCAAGCCAAACCGACCAACCAAGAGCCCGCTCGGCACACGGTACTTATCTGCAATGCAAATTGGACTCGCGCCGTTCGTTTTTTTTTTTTTTTTTTTTTTTTTTTTTTTTTTTTTTTTTTTTTTTACTCTTTCAACGACGACTCGAGGCTGCATGCAGAGAGCCAAGCAACATACGCTTCGCGTTGCGGCCCCGAACGCGCATACAGTAGGAGGACAGTGCGTGGTGGACTGCGCGAGATCACGGTGCTCACAGACGCCTCGCCGCTCCGTCATGTTGGGGACGGCCGACGGCCACCTCCTCGACTTTGCTTCCCCACTCCTTCTCCTCCTTCCCCCATTATTTTGCAGCCATTTTTTTTTTTTTCTTCTTATCCGTCGGCATCCATCCGGCACTGCGCGTATACTAGCGCATGGTCGTTTTTTGTGTGTGTGTTTCGCCCGCTTCGGTGTTCGGCGTGGTCCCGTCGCGGGCACATTTAACCCTGGCTCCTTATGTATATACGAGGAGCGGGTGGCTGTCCCGCGAGCGGCGGCTTCTCGGGTCGTAGTCGTCGCCACGGCCACGAAAGGCGTTCTTCGTCTTCGCAGCGGGACGCCGGTCGCTGCACGGTCGCTGCTGGGTTCGCGCCGGTGAAATATTGCCGCGTCATGCTGCCGGCGACCCTCTTCGATGCTGCGGCTGAATAAGACCGAGTCGTCGGGTGGTCTGCACGCACTACCTTCCTATCCGTACCCGCTCGGCCAGCGTGGAACCCGGACGCAGGTCTTTGCTGCTGTCTGCATTTGTTTGTTGGCGTGTGTGTTTCCGTGGCTGTTTTTGCCACCCTGCGTGTGTCTGTCGGTGTGAATGCCGGTAAGGTGGCTGGACTCGTGTGCCCAGTCTCTTGCAGCTGTCCCAACTCTGAATGGCGGATATGCATTCCGGCAGCCCGAGCAGAATCGTATACAGGCTATGTGTGAGCGGTTCGCTGCTGTATATGCGACAACGCGGTCAGGAGGCGACCTCGCGAAACACTCGCTTTGAATCGTCCCTTCCTGTGAGCGTCTTTCTTTTTCCCCTTGTTCTTGTTTGCTTTCTATTTTTTTAGCATTGTATGAACCAGCTTAAGGTATTCGGGGAGCAAATGCAAAATAATTATCTGACAGCTTACATCGACGCTTCATTGAAATGCCACGGCCTCTTTCATGTATACGGTAGTGTCTGGCGATATACGTGGGCGTTTCAAGACTTCGATGTGCGTTCATCAATGCGTTCGTCAAACAATTCATTATATTGATCAGTGCATTCACTGCAAAGCGATTATGGACTACGTCACTAAAGGAATTAAACTACTCAGTTTTGATACGTCTTCCTCGGCGTAGAATTCAACTTGGTCTAACTAGAAACTCCTTAGAAAAATTCTCCTGCTCTAGATGGGGTGTGGCTTAGTACCATGCTTTCTAGGCTTCGATATCGCGAGGGCGTGCCATGTTATTCAGAATATATCAGGGGAACTTTTTTGGTGGAAACATAATTATTATAGGAATCTTCTGGGCAGATTCTGCCATTCCAGCTGGATAATTTTCAGAAGCCTTCCAGTTGACAAAAATCGGCACTGTGGGAACACTATTATGACAAGTGCTAACATTCTTCGCTTGTCCCTCATCAAAAAGGGACAACGAAAATTCGTTTGGATGACCATACAATCACCTTATCCACACTAGTGTGAACGAGGTGTCCGTATGGACAATGTTTTTGTGTGGTGTGATGGTGTACAGAGGTCAACAAGCTTCTCTAGAACGCACGAACCACGTTCTCAGGACTGCGCTGGTGATATCTGAAGATGACATGTGGCACAAAATGGGCTGTATGTGAGGTTGCGTGACTACATTTACAGTTTCCATTGATTTATATCGGCCTGGTGGTCATGACTGCTTTGGCCCTAAGGAGTGTGTTCTAGGCAAGTGTGTTGACCTCTGTACATGTGGTTTCCGTATGGATACCAAAACGTCTTTTGGTTGTCTTCTTTGCTCAGTGACAACTAACGAATTTTACACTAGATATATTTTTCCTGACCAGATGGCTCCTTCAGACTCTTGAGAACGTAACTGGAACAGCAACGCATTTTCCGACAGAAGAGCGCGTATTTCTCGAAACTGGTGTTCTGCATAGGATTTCTGCTGAATGGATATCACTCCATTGCTGGTGGAGTTCAATTCCGCATTGGGGACGTGTGCTTTAAATGAGCAATTACAGAGTTAATCGGTGGAACTTTTTTAGTTAGTTAACGTCACACTGTGAATTATCGTGAAAGTAATACCCGCATCTTCAAACAATCCAAATGATGTGACATAATTGCACTATATACCCCAGAACATTTTAATAAGTCAGATTAAACAAAAAAGAGCTCCTGGTGTGATAGCGGCTGGAAAAAGACAGTCAGTCCCGACTACATGGAAGATCGTCAAGAGGCATGATCTCAGTTCACAAGCCTCGTAAGCCTGGAAATTCATAGTCGTGATACAGGCCAGTAAGCCTAATAAACATTGTCTGGCAAAGCCTCAAGGAAACAGTTCGAGAGAAGCGACAGTATATTGACTGGAAGTTAAAGTTTACCAGATGAAATGTCTAATTTTCGTTCTAGTTCTAGCAAGTTATAGACTCCGTTCTAGATCCCATTCAGTCTTGCAAGTGGACCGCGAACAAATATGAAAAGTGAAACAGCAGCAGCCTTTCTCGACATTCGACGGGCTTTCCACATAGTTAGTGACGTATAATTTCTACATGGCGTACGGAGTCTCGGGGTAAAAAGACGCCTGCCCACTGAATGTCGTAGATAAGAGCAAAAATCAAGATGAAGTTAGTGCATGTCGGTAAAATAGGTAGCACATGTAGTTTGGACGCCGAATAGAATTATCCGGAATTGAGCAGAAAACACAATTAACAAGAAAGCTAGATGTGAGCGCGGCAGATAAATGCAATTGAATTTGGCACCGATGAAGATGAGCCCTTATCGGACTTTAATTTGATTCTTAATTTATAAGCTCTTTAAGTTTCCTCATGTAGTGCGTTAAGTGTTATGGGTACTTACCAGGGCCACTCGCTGCATGGGAGTCGTGATTTATATATGGGGGGATCATTTTTGCTTTCCCTAGAATTTTTTAAAATTATCTGTGGCATATAGCATAATTTTTCTCCTTCACCTTGATTATTCGAATAGGCGGACATCACTAGCACGACAAATCGCCAATTAAAGATAATTCACTAATTAACTTAATAATTTGCTTTAAGGCACATATTGCAATTTACGAATTGAAACGCCGGTGAGTTTGGAAACCTATCCACTTGAAATGAATCTCCAGGATGACACCAGTTTTGAAATATAACTTCCCAAAGTGTGGAACAAAATACATAGGCGTTCCAGATACTTTGGTGCCTCAATGCATAAAATAGCGTTTTGATAAAAAAGTGGAGCACCAGTGTATTTTACTGTGAGTTTGATGGCGATATCTACAAACTGGTGTCATTCTGGAAATTCATTCTAAGTGAATACGCCTTGCAAGCTCACCAGCTACAATTCGTAAACTGCAATATGTACCGTAAGGTAGCTAATTAAGAAGTTAATTAGTGAATTTTAAGCTAGTTGAATATGTGCTTTTATTTCTCATGCATGTCCGCCTCTCTGAATAATCCAACTCAAGGACTACAATTATGTTATCTGCAACAGGAAATTATTAAAACTCCGGAAAACATTTAAATGATCACCTCGTATATAATGTCCAGCCTCTCAATCCGTTCTTCGTCGTAGGTGATTGCGGCGAAGTTAACGCAAAAAAAGCGAAATGTCTCCAGGCTTTCTGCGTTGCTTATGTTTCCAATCTACAGGCCTCTTTAATGTGGAATGGTGCCGCTCACGTAGTCTGCGATTCCAAGTTTTAGCGTGGCTTGTTGACGCTGTTGTGCCCCATCTTCATGCCACAACTACCTCCGTATATCACTTGTATTTTGTGTGGCGGCGTGATTGCATGTGTGGCCATCCTATTGAGGTGCATTTTGCCTCTTTCTGACTCAACTATGCAGGAAATGCCCCTCATGCCAGGCTGTATGCATACACTGCAGAATCAACGATAATTGCCGGTCTACATATGCTTATCCTTCAATCCTTCGGCTGGTCATATAGAGCACCTGTTTCACCGTTAGTCACTTCTGGGGTTATATACATCTGGTGTCCTCGCCAAGGCATTTATTGATAGAGAACGGCGCCTGTGCGTGAAATTCAGTAAAGCTACTGGCACCGTTTATCGTAGATGAGCACACATATGAACCGCTAAATCAGTGCCTGCAGTAAGAGTGACCGTTAAGTCTATCTCTTCGGGACTCTCTTGTCCGGGCATCAAAAATCCAGGGAATGCACTGGTGTGGCCGTAAGGCTGAGTTCACACGACGGGCCGGATCGCTGATTCAATCTGCAGATGATCGTGACGTGGCTGAGCTGCAAGAAGTCGCGCCACTAGCAACTCATCTGCGGCATCCTTGTGTACGGCGTGATTCGGTGGCACGGAGTTACGTCATGTTTCGTCCTTAAGGAGTCCCATTGTGGCACAAATGACATTTATTCACGCATTTTAAAGCTCACATGCGTAGAGAGAGAAAGAGGTCGTAAGGGAAAGGCAGGGAGGTAACCAGGTTGAGCCCGGTGGGCTACCCTGCACTGGGACAAGGGGACTAAAAGATGAGAAGGATGAGAGAAGTTCACCATTTTCACTGTACACACGCATCGTTAATCACAAGCGGTCATATAGAGGTTGGTGATTTTCAAGAACGGCGCAGCCGTTTCTTGGCTTTATACTTCGCAGACGAAACGATCGAGGCCATGGTCCCCAGATCTTTTCCGTAAAAGACATGTCGTCTAAGCGCCCTAAAGCTGTCCAAAGTGCAATCCTCTCATCTTCGTATGTTGGGCAGTCATACGGGAAATATTTTAGCGTTTCTTGTGCCACATGTGCTACAATTGGCACTGTCGGCCATTCCAATTGGGAATGAGTAGGCATTCGTGAAAAGAAACTCTTTGTCGCCGGGGGCACTGTGTCATTTCTTCCCGACGGGCTAAACCAGGTAAAAGCTTTAATTTCATATGTGGGTCCATGTCATATAGGCGTCGGTTGTTGAACTCCCGTGTATTCCATTTTCTTAGAGTGATAATATCGTCAACACCACAGAGATGCCGCGCTGCATCCGTTGTCGACAATGGGATCGAGGTGGTTTCACAGTCTCCACGTGCCTCACGGGCAGCTTTGTGGGCACTTGCATTTCCAATGACGTTGCAGTGCCCAGGTCGCCACAAAAATACTATGTCATGGTCTCTGTCCACCGCGATGCAGCGCCGATAAGGGAGATCGTAGGGCCGCTATCTTGTACCCGTTCGAAAAGCCGAGGTTTCGTCTCACGTGATTGTTCAGGCCGCGCCGATATCGCGGCCTATAGGCCAATCTAGACCAATCGCGTGAGGCGCAACCGAACGTCGGCTTTTCGAACGCGTACAAGATTGCGGCCCAGGGCTGCCTCTGAATCTTTGAAGTCCAGTAATTTGGTGACAGTTGACTTACATGCTTAAGCTATGATACAGCTAGTGTGTATATAAGCTTGAAATCGGGCTCACTCCGTATACCGGCGTGGCCAAAGGTCCTGGGTGCGAAGTGGCATCCCTCTGTCTTCCCGCCCAAGTCTCTTCGCGCCATGTCTGGACCCTATATATACGTGTCGTACGTCGGGGTGTCATAGCCGACCAACTGTCAAGTTCCTGTAACAAAATGCACACTTATAAGCCTTGTAACTCCTACTGAGCACAGGTTTGTGTTTGATGGATTATGCCTACCATGGCAGAGTGAGCTCTCTCAAACGCGGCCACTCCCGCTCGGATCGACAAATGTGCTGCCGAGCAATGCCTCTCTGAACGACGAGCGGGAGACTAAATTTACCTCTTGTTGCAGTAAGTATAAGGCAGGTGGGTAGTACGGCTGCAAAGATATAAGCGGTAATAACGTTTCACGTTTTCATTACAAGCGCATTTAGCAAGCGCCTCCTCACGAAAGTGAAAGACGTTTCACGTCAAAAAATGTTAGGACTATTAAAGCGAATAGCGTTCTTTGCCTCTCTCACCGTTTTCGTTGTTGGAGGTGGGTGGTGGTAGATGGTCGGTGATCGGACTTGTGATAAGGCGCCGGTGGCAAATGGCGCCAAGTTTCACGCAACAGAGCTGTGGGGCGCATTAGTCGCCGAACGCCAACTTCATCATTATGTGATAGGCACGTGCTATTGCGCGTGAGCTTTGATGTGCCTGGAGGGTTAGAGGCGGTAGTAGAGCGCTCGGCAAGGAAAACGTTCGTACGCTCGTTCGTTCGTTCGTTCGTTCGTTCGTTCGTTCGTTCGTTCGTTCGTTCGTTCGTTCGTTCGTTCGTTCGTTCGTTCGTTGACGTTGTCAATCATTGTGGATGGTTTTGCAATTTTTTTTTAATTTCTGAACCAAAATAGGTTACCGCAGAAGTTGCGAGCTCCGTTGAGTTCTTTCTGTCGATGCAGCCATCGCGCCTGATGGAGGCATTCAGGGTTGTCACACACGTTACTGAAGCATCATAAACTTAAATTTAACCACAGGAAGCTCACGGACGTAGGATGCGCTAAGGCGCCATGAAGTATTTATAAAACTGATTTGACGCGTTTGAGTGATAATGCACGAGCGAAGAGCATACATGCTGGCGTATGCTGACTGAAGCAACGCCCAGTCCAAGACAATGGCAAGTGTCTGTCGTCTGCGGCGATGCAGCTCAAAAAAATGTTGATTTCTATGCAACGTCATGGTGGCGGCGTCATCTGTCACGACGCGGCATGTTTCGGCATGTTTTGCCGCAGCGGTAAAGATGGGGCCACCGCTCCGTTGCAGTGACGTCGCGAGCTGCGTGTGTGTTGACCATGAGCTAGGCCTTCATCCCTCGATATCGACAACGGATCTCAAGAAGATCGTTGATGTAACACTCAAACTTTGCTACTGAGGAGAGATAAAGCGCAGCGAAATTCTACAACTCCATTCCCTTTCCGGGAAGAGGGCAAATGGGCTAAAACCAGCTACCCGTTCGGCCTAAATCGGGCACGCCTAGGAAGGCCAGGTGCTGCTATGTCACGCGATGACTTAATTTCCGTTACATCCATGCAACGGAAGTCTGTGGAAGGCCCCGACAAGAACCGCTCCTGCGGTAAAAGAATGGTGAACGACGCATGCGCTGAGCTCTTGGGCACTGTTCCATTATTGCATTGTTTGCTGTTACTTCAAAGTGTCATACCGCTATCGCGAGCTGCGAAGCCTTTTCGACCCTACGTTTACTGTTCCCTGCAATATGTGAACTTGCTTACATGCGGCAACCAATATCACCTTGCGAAGACAACCAGTACGTCTGTGTAACTGCAATAATGAAGAATGTCCCGTTCAATTTAGTCGCTGCGTACATTTCCGATTGCCTTGCTATCGAATACCATCGGCGCTCGGATTCTCTCCGGGGGTTCTAACGCCCATCCCGCACTCTGAAGAGTTTGAAGGCTGATTCCAAGAGAAAAATACTATAGTAGCACTTGCATTGGACCAGGAGCTTTGCTCTCTAAGAAATGGAAATCCGACATTTGTATCAGGATTAACCCACTACAGCTGCTGGATTGGAGTATGACCTCTCTGTGCCCTTGAAAGAGTGTGCGGTGGTTTCTCAGATACCTATTGAAACCGATGGAAGTGATCATGCCCCTGTTAAAAAAAAAGGGACAGGTCAAATCAGTTTCATGCGTAGTTAGCTGAACTGACTGGGAGGTGCCCGAGTCATTTATTAATGGGAAAGCATTATATGTCCCATGAGGCAGAAAATCTGTCGTTGGCCGCGAGAAGTGGTACCACAGGTGACCAACGGCTCAAAGCGTATAAACACAAGTCAAGAAATGCTCGGATTGACGTCAAATTTCTCAGGGAGGTTCCAGTAAAAAAAGAAAAGAAAAAAAAGCAACTTACTGCTTTTGAAAAGGCTAATCTCGGTCTGGGTGCGAATCGAACCCAGGGCTCCGGGATGCGAGACGAGCGCGCTCCCCCAATGCCACGGCGGCTCTACGGCTCGGATTGACTAAAGGTTTGGCCTAGTGCGTGCGTCATTTTGCCCCGTGGCGGCGCAGCCAATGGGGAGGAGGTGGCGCCACGTCATGAGTGTATAAAATGAGTGTAAAAAAATAAAAATAATTAAATTGAACGCGGCTGAGCGATCCTTCGAGTTATGCACTCCTCGAGGGCAAGCGAGCGCGTTGAGACGCTTGGCGGAGTTGGATTTGACCTTACCAAGGCGCAGTTAGAACGCTGGCGAGAGCTTGCGCGTACATGGAAAGCGCGGAAAGAAATATTGCACCAAAAGGACTATAATGCTTTCGCGTTCCCACACAAGCAGTATGAAGTGTCTCTTTAATATTTAAGTAATTATTACACGATGAACATTCGTCACATCTGATAAATAAGATTCAGAATTCCTTACAAGACGATCTATGTTCGCATTTAGGACTTTCCCGAAATAAACGACTGCAAAAGCGAATTGAAAAAAAAAACTTCGAGCAATAAAGCAACGCGCAGGAGAGAAGATACAGGCAAACCAAATGTATCCACGAGCTTTGGGTGGCGCATCGGCCTTATTTTTTCTATGCAGGATCGAGCTCGAACTTGAATTGACGACGTATATAGGCGGGTGGTCATATTAGCTTGAGCCTGACGGCATTATACGTATACACGGCACTTGGAAACCTTGACCAGATAGCCAGAAGCGACCTCTTGGAGCGATACAAAAATATTGACATGAAGAATGGGATCTGTGAGCGTGAAAAATCAGCCACCTATAGTCCCTATATACTTAGACCTTGCAAATATAAGGCCTAGCGTCGTACCGTCCCATCGCTCTGGCGAGTTGCGTTGGAGAACTAATGGAATGGATGCTGTTTATGTGCCTCGAATGGTGCTTACAGAAATTATGAATCGTACCCATATTCCATGGCGGGTTTCCGATGTGGCTGGGCGTCTATAGATAACGTGATTTATTTGGTCAGATCTGTCGAGCAGCAAAATGATCGAACAATTAAACGTGGCGATGTTCCTCCACGCCAGCGGCGTGTACGACAACGTAGTGCATCAAGCTACCCTTCATGCGCTGTCTGACGTCGGAATACGCGTGGTCGTGCCTTTCGTTAGGGACACGGCTATTTCAAGGACCATCTTCGCACATACCGCGGATGAAACGTGATCTTATGATTAAACCTGTCAAGGAATGGTGCATGGCGGGGTGTTAAGCTCCACGTTTTGGAACCTATATCGCTCGTAGATCTGCTTCGATCATCACCAAGGACAGTCCAGATATCGATCCATACAGATTATAGCTAAATCTAGGTAACCGCCGTTGCGCACCCGTAAAAAAAGTTCCGTGGTTTTACATGCCAGAACCACGATCTCTTATGAGGTACGTTGCGCGTAGTTGAGCACTCAGAATTAATTTTGACCGCCTGGGGTTCTGTTTATAGCGTTCACATAAGTCTAAGTAGATGGGCGTTTTTGCATTTTGACCCCATCTAAATGTGGCCTTCGCGGCCGGGATCGAACTTGCGACCTCGAGCTCAGTAGCGCAACGTCCTAGCTACCAGGATACCGCGGCGGGTACATATACATAGCTATACAAACGAGACTGTAAAATGAAGCTGAACTATAAATTTCTTCCAACCTGCCTAAGCACGGCTTGTAGAGTTATTTTCAGAAAAGTGCTGCCTCGATCGTTGCATATGCAGCAGGACCCCGTTATTGTAAACCAGCATATAGTGAAATAACGGTTATAATGAAGAGAAACTCGTATATGTCCACGTTTCTGCTATATTCTCAATGAGTTGACCTGTTTTTGACTAATAATTGCGATCGAACTGGACCCAATACCAGTCTCTGGCTACGGATCCGAAAAGTGTTTGTACGACATGTATGATATTTTAAAGGGTAAATAAATAAATAAATAAATAAATAAATAAATAAATAAATAAATAAATAAATAAATAAATAATCGAACACACTCCCATATGCGTCCATGTATTTTTTTTTCACTGACATAGTGAAGACGGGTATGGTAAAGAAACATATATACAGAGGGAAATACGATCTTCATTATATCCGGAACGACATCAATAGCCATGCCATTGATGAACACGAAAATGATAAATATATAAAAAAGTAAGGCACAAGAATCTGTGCTTTCCTGACAGTGACGTAGTGAACAATGATCACACTCACCTGTGTTTCAACGCACAATTTCAACAACTGCATATCAATTCGCGCGTCCGTTGGCTGCCTTGAATCATTCTAAGGGTGGTCACTAGGTTTGCTTATCTGGGTTTGCTTGTCGAACGGTAACAGCATCTGCACGTACGTGTAATGATGGCAGCCGCTCCGTTTCTTTGCTCTGCATCTTGTGTGGTAACAGTGTCGTGCAGCCTTGGGCCACATAAACGGTCTCTGTGAGGCTGTCCAGTGCTTACGTACAAGTGTCAACGTCGGATTTACACTGCCACCCAAGTGTCCATCATGTAAAAGTGAAAGGTTCCGTCTGTTCTAGACGAGCGGAAGCTGATTTACGAAGTCGGCGCTCAGATGATGAAACGCAAGGAGGTAGCCAGAATGAATGAATGAACAACTTTATTTGTCAGGATTAAAACCCTGCAGGATCTGCGGGGGTGGGCGGCGACAGAGACATCTACTCGTGGTAGAGCCCCATCACCTCCACGGCCCAGCGCAGGACGTCGTCCTGCAGACCACAGCTCCACACTCTTAAGGCGGGGGGGGGGGGGGGGGGGGGGGGGGTGGTCGGGGCATTCTAGAAGTATGTGGTTATATATAGTTAGCATAAGGGGCTGCACAACGATAGCAGCCGGGATCGAGAAATTTATCGGGGTATAGTTTATTCAGGAGTGACGGAGTAGTGATGGTGTCTGTCTGCAGCATGTCTCCATAGCATTTCCAATTCCCTCGAGTGGGGACGAGTGAGAGGGGGTAAAGTGCGTCGAGATGACTTGTAGTGTTGGCAGATGTCCTGATATGTAATGAGTCTACCACGCGAGGCGCCGGCTTCAGCATCCCCTTGTGTTGTCTGTGTCCGGTTCGTGAAACCTCGGGCACAGGCATGCGCGGCTTCGTTGCCTGGCAGGCCCTCGTGCGCAGGAGTCCAAACGAGTGTAACTTCTGAGTGAACTACTGATTTGCGTGCGATTATTCCAGCCAGTCTGTCGGTACAGCCGGCTCCATATATAGTCGTACACGGCTGATTTAGAATCGCTGAAGATGGTGGTGGCTGAGGGGATAGTGAGAGCCAGCGCTATGGCTGCATCTTCTGCCTCCTCTGAGAAGGGGGTGCATATAGAGGCCGCAGCCACCAGCTGGCCTTGTGGAGTTACTGCCGTGATAGCGAATTTATGGGGGTGTGAGGGGTATTCTGCGGCGCCTACGTATAGTACGACGCAGCCAGAGAACTGTAATCGGGGTTTCAATATAAAGAACAAATTTGCGCTTTTTTGAACGAAAATTATCACTGTGCATTAAAAAAATGTTTGTCGTAGTTACAGAAACGCAAAAATGGTGAACTACAGCTGCAGCGAGGTACGGCTATATTGAGGCTTTTTTTCCGTTGTCCCACGTTGTCGGCAGCTGTAAAATGGGCCACATTATTGCTTTTACGCGAAGTCTACAGCGGCCTCCAGCATGTTTACACCGATGTATTGGCTACTTGCTGCAGTTCATACGACAAATCAGTTCTGCGGAAGCACGCACAGAGGTGGAAGAACGTTTATGAAAGGAAAAATTGTCATCCAGTCAATTGGAGCGCGAAGCTATACAAAGGAACTGACTGCTTCGTAGTTTAGTGCAAGTGCTTCGAGTTGTCGATTAATTCAGGCTCGCTCTGTGTACTGCTATAGCCTCCCCGTTAGCTCGATCAGATGGTAGAGCAACCGCCTCGAAAAAGGCGTTGGTCCCGGGTTCGATATCCGGACGAGGACGAATTTCTCAACTGCGAGGCTTCCTTTCTGAGAAATCCATATGGATCTCCTTTGATCTTCGTGCTGTATACAGTCGGGGGGTTGACAATTTTCTCTTTCTTGCTCCATTTCAGCAGCCACAGCATTGTGCGTCCCGGCTAAACCTTTTCAGACTAAATTCAAAACATCGCATTTGACATTGACGATTGGTGCGAAGCTTGCAGCGCTGGGCAAGGCACATCAATTCATCAATCACGAGGCTGCCCAACAATGCTCCATCTGCCGTTATAGGCTGCAGCCCTGCATGCAGAGCTTACTCTTTGCACTATATGCCGTGGATACCGTGAACTTGTCGCGGATCCAAGAGAAATTCACCATCGGACAGTTAGAAAAAAAAAAAAAAAAAACACGCGACGTTGTCTTTAAGTGGCTGTCAAATACGAACACTGTCATTGAAAATGACCGGGCAGATACACCCCTCCGACCTTTCGACGACAATGCCAACTGAGTGAAAATCTCAGTTTCTAAAGCGGACACAGTGGGTAAGCTACGTGCGCTTGCATGCGAGCTGGGACTGGCCCAACGAAATTCGGGTGACCGTTCCGAAACCAACGCCTTTGTGGATCCCCACCTACAGTTCTACTTTCTGTGAGGTTTACCACGACGTGAAATAACTTATAAAGTGTCTGCATGCGCGAGAAGAGAGAGCGCGTTGAGGCACCCTACCCTATAGGTCGCCTATCGGTTGGATTGGCGTTCACGATTGCATACTCCTTTTACATACTATATTAATTATCTATAGTACCGAATGTGAAGTTTCCGGGTGGACAGATAGAAATTGCGCGCGTGCTCTCAGTGCTTAAAGAACAGTGCTCCCTACCTTGTTTGACATACGTGGCATCACTTGGCAATGATCCTGTCGCAGACAACAGAATTCTCTAATAGTCGTCTTAATCGACGTCGGTTTGAGTAGCTTTAAAAAGCCCTAACGAGCTCTTTGAAAGCGTCGGGACTGCGCGGCAGACTGTGGTCGCTGTCAGGCGCCTCGCCGAGTGCGCGAGGACAGTTACTTTCGTTTTTGCCCTTTCACCTCATCTGTCCCACCATTCCCCGTAGCCAACCAGAGATCTATTTAGGCTAAAACTCTCATCTATCAACATCCATTTATTTCTCTTTTTTTATCTCTCTCGCTCTTGCCCGCGGTATACGCTCCACGTTATGAGACACCCCTGCACTCCTGGATCCTTTGCAGGAACCCACAGCTGAGGTATAAAGTCGAGGCCGCGAGAAAAGATCAGCGAATGGGCTTTCCTGTCGAGCAACGCGCACTGCTTCTCAATAACAGTAAGTCTCCGGTGCACCTACGGCCACCTCTGGTGGGTATCGAGAAAACGAGCTCCGCGCTGTGTGCGGAACTGACGCCCCCTTTGTGGCACCGCCGACACGCCTTGAGCAGTCAGTGCATGCAGATTAGCACGATAGAAACGGGGAGCATGGACTGCGAGAGGCTGGTGCGAGTGCTGGTATACGACCTCAACCAACTATACAGTTATAAACGATCGTCGTGTGTAGGCTGCGCTAT
Source organism: Dermacentor silvarum (assembly GCF_013339745.2). Lineage (NCBI taxonomy): Eukaryota > Metazoa > Arthropoda > Arachnida > Ixodida > Ixodidae > Dermacentor > Dermacentor silvarum. The sequence continues at coordinate 265,378,429 of NC_051154.1, read as the reverse complement.
AGAAAAAGCACGCGTTGTCCTGCGACCTACACACGCGTGCTCTTTCCCCACAACTGGTAACAACAGGCTAAACTGTTACGTTTTGTAAAACAGCTCAGCGGGAGATGAACGTGCTCTGCACGCCTTATTTACAGAGAAGGATCGCCCACGGATGGGAGGAGGGGCTATGAGAAGAAAACAAAACAAGCACATTTTGAACGCGGGCCACTTTCACGTGTTGCCCGCGATACAAGACGTAGATTTTATTCGACATCTGCACAAAGGTTCTTCGTCTTTATCCTCCTCTTCTTCTCCACCTTTATGTGACCAGAAAGCTGCGAACCACCCACACTGGTGGTTCCGCGGTGCCGGCGCCGCTCCCGTATGCTTGAAGCCCGTGACACTGAAACGATAAGAAACAGACACACAGACATGAAAATCAACTCGACATACTCAAGAACCAATGCGGGGTCTCCGCGCTTTGCAACGACACCGCGTTGTAGGCGCCAAGGCATGAGACTAGCGCTCGTTTCAGAGTGATGGAGATTGACCGAGGAATGTGAGGCGATGGCCCATTCCGCTATCGCTAAGATCTTTTTGTTTCGTCTCTGTCGGGTAAGCATATTGAATGAGAATAGGAAGCGGATATATCAATTAAAAAAAGTAAGTGGGTTAAGGAATCGACAGCCAAGCTGTCCTTGAGGCACGCAGTGTCCTGCTGCCCTCAGCGCAACCGTCGAAATGTCCTTCCCCCCTCCCTCTTCCTTTCCCCCAGTCCCTGCCCATATCCTGAAGATTGTGCATATCGCTCTTTATATTCAATAAATGACCTATACGACCGATGAGTACATTCATGCGCGTTCCGGGAGTCTTCAGCAACTGCGCCACTACATGTTTTTAGAGATGCCGTCTGCACAGTGAAGATACTCGATTCTTGTAAAGTCGCGTCGCCACGAACTAAATATTTTCGGATTAAAGTTTGAAAGCCTTGACACAAAGCCACGCCGTTTCCTGCGACGTTTGACTTCCATGGTTAGCCATGGTTAGCCCGAATTGACATCCATGGTTAGCCAAAATGACGCCGACTTTCTTTTTATCAGTATCTTTTGACAACCTCATGTTAAATCGGCTCGTTACAATCCAATCAGAATAGATGGCGCTCTTAGGCCATTACTGGCCCTTGCGCCATAAAACCCTATACATCATCATCATCAACCAGAGTAGTCTGACACTGTACATCTCCGCACCATGGGTACACGCTCTAAAACCTTTTACACCCTAAGGATGATGATTTGTCCCATGCCTAACACTCGTACCCTCAAGGTTTAACAAATAATTATTGTACACGACAGAGAGTTCGAACTGCATCTGCGATATGAGAGAAGCCGTAGTTGAAAACTGTGTGTACGACCACCCGGTGCGCGCCTATATATCTGACGCGAGAGTTTGACAGCGATAGCCAATAGAATTTATTTATTGCAGTTTTCGTGTCGTCTCTCGCAGCTATCATCGTGTTTACTTATTGCCACAAACAGTACCCCGCCCCCTCGAAAAAAAAATAATAATAACCCGCCGCGGTGGCTCAGTGGCTAAGGTGTTCCGCTGCTGAGCACGAGGTCGCGGGATCGAATCCCGGCTTCGGCTGCCGTATTTCCATGGAGGCGAAATGCAAGAACGCCCGTGTGCTTGCACGTTAAAGAACCCCAGGTGGTCAAAATTAATCCGCAGCCCTCCACTACGGCGTGTCTCATAATCAAAAGTGGTTTTGGCACGTAAAACGCGAAAAGAAGAAGCAAAAAAAAAAAACTTAATTTGTCTGCAGGTGTCGGCAGTGTGACAAACCAAGCACCCTTTATACACGCATAAGGGTGCTGAAATGTTTAGTGTGGAGTTCAACCTGTTTAAAATGTTTAGAGTTCAACTATAATGGGGTCCACTGGGTGCAAAAGGCTGACGAACCCTGGTTTCGACGAAAAAAGGGCGACACATTCGGTATGGCTGCCACCGCGAGCCCGCTCAGCCCGATAAAACTTTAAAATAACTTATTCGCCGCTGTTAGAAAGGAGAAATGAGAGTACATCCAACGCGATAGCGAGGCTCGGTAGGGGCTAATTACCGCGCGCGCGCGCGGGCAATGATGCATCATAGTCGCACCCAGCAGGAGCGCTTAAAAGTGATTAATACCGCCTTTATCGGAACGCGCAATCAGCCAAACAGCGAGCCTGAGGGACGAGAACGCATATGTAGTAAAGGCGCTGTCCCTCCCGACAAGTCGCGCGCGGTTACGTGTTACACACTGCACGCATTGAAAGGCGTGTCGCGCGTATATCATGAAGAGGCCGCGATCAGTATGAAGCGCTAACGAGGAGTACACGCAGCTACACGCTGATCAGCGATATCGAACAGGCGCTATATAACTAGCTTATACTCACAGCCACCGTTAATCACTCATCTCGCTTCTGTGGTAAGACGAGGAGGAAGCGACAGGAATTGAGAAATGGGTGAACATTTTTAACTATACCCTATTTTATCATGCACGTTCGAAATTATAGAGGGAAAGTGGTTGCAGATAGTATAAACATCGCGGCGAGATGCATGCTAAATGCATATGCATCACACCTGCAGTTTCCAGGACATCCTTCTTTTCTTTCATTTTCTAGGATATTCTTTGTGGGAAAATTTAAACTGCAAACTTGTTTTCGTGCCCGCAGCGCCGTTCTTATAGGTGAACAGGTGAAAATTGTAAAACACGAATTCGGTTTTTATATATTTATTTATTTAATTATTTTTTTCTCATCCTAATCTCGGTTTATTACTGCGCACTTTCGTAATTAAAAATACACTCTGCAGTCCAGTACATATACGAAGCTTTTCACTGTATATATACTTCCTACCGGGACTGATACCAGATTTCTTGACAACGGCACCAAGAAATGCATGTACAGAAAGAATATCGCACGATACACCGATGGAAGAAGCCGAGCAGTGTGCATATGCGACGTAAACGATAACGACCTTAGCGCGCTCACCTGTGAACATTATCATTGCTATGATTATGGGGTGCGCGTATCACGCTTAATGCTTATGCGCGCGCATAACGAGACCCAGATACGGATGAAGCAATAGACGAATGACTATGGTGACACTTTTCACCGGATTGAACCGAATGTCTTATGCTTCCAGCTCTCTATACAAACGGAATTATCGGCGACAGAGCGTCGTGAACTGCGCGAGTTTTCTCAGAAATATATGTTAGCGCGATTCCCACTTGTTCGTGCAGCGCATCAGTGTAATACGATGAGTGGAATGAATGTTATTGAACAGGGCAAACAACGATGGTTGAACGACTGTGGTGCTAGACCTACCTTCAGCAATCTTAGTACGAATATGTAACTCTACGAGGCAGGCCGTCATTAGACAAGCGTCGCGGCCGCACCTCGCGAACAGTTTCCAATTACTGAACGTTTACTGTGAAACAGCATATCACCTCAATAGCGAAAGAACTGTTATTACTAAGAGGAGTCACGTACAGGAAACGTTCGAGAAACACTGCACTAATAAACAGGAAGCGCTGCTGATACAGGCGCAGTCTTCGTTAAAGATGTCATGACATCTTTCGCGGAATTCCGATAGCCGGATGGCGTTGGCATTTTTTTTTTTTTTTTTTTTTACTTGCACAGTGAAACAGTTGACCTCCTGGCCATTGCTGGTCCCCGATCGAGGACAAGACCAAAAATGCCGCAAGTTATTTAACTTAATTAAATTCTGGGCTTTTACGTGCCAAAGGAATGACCTGATTATGAGGCACGCCGTAGTGTGGGACTTCGAATGAATTTCGACTACTTGGATTTCCTTAATGCGCACCTAAATCTAAGCACACAAGCGGTTTTTTTGTTTTTTTTTTGATTTCAGCCCCTCAGAAATGCGGCCGCCGTGAGCGGGAACAAGCCGGCGACAATTTATTTTTATTTAATTAATATATCTCTCGACTTCAATTCAAAATAAACGAGAACGCGCGCCATTTCGATCGTCGATGCTCGACAGCTTCACAGATGCAGGTATAAGCACAGCATACGAGCGACAGCATAATCAGGAAGCGATACCCGATTCCCACGGATGAGCAGCGAAACACTATATTTTTTTCTTGTGCCTAATTGTAGTATAATTATGCTTAGTATCGTGCCGCCATTATACCGTTACATGCCGAGCCCCGCTGCGCGGAGCGAGGAGTTGATAGACTCCTCAGACGTAGTGCGCAGTATAGAAGTAAACGACAGCCAGAAACCGCGCACAAAAGTGAGATCGAGCCACGGCGTGCTCTAGATGTGCGCAGAGGTCACGTGGTACCCTCGCACGGCGATGGCGCGGCGCATGCGAGCCGCACTTTCCCGCGCAGTCCGCCGCCAGCGTGCATACGCACAGCGCACTGGCTTACGTGATGGATCACCGCAACCTCGCATGAACAAGAAGGAAAAAATATACGCAACGATATTCGAAAGGAAACAATGGCAGCTGTATTACGAGGTCGCAAGTCCAGTAAAACGGCAGAAAAAAAAAAAAAGAATAAGAGGTTAGGTACAAGTGAAACGAACAAAGAAAGAAAAGAAGGTTACGGCCTCAGAACTTCAGCATTCACTCCAAGAGAGGCAGGTTAGTTTGTGAAGAAGAGAAAAGAGGAGGGGAGAGAGGCGGGGGGGGGGGGGGGGGGTGTTGCAGGCTTGAGAGAGGAGTCGAAAAGAGACGTTGCCAGCGACGTGTTATGGAGACGTTACGCGTCACGCTCGCCAACGTCCAACAACGCTTCGATCCGCAATTCTCATATATGTTCGGTGTCGTGACAGTGCGTGGGCCAGCTTGTACTTTACAGACGTGCGTCGCTCTGTATTGCGTTCTCCACCGAACAAAGAAAAAGAAATATACACAAAAAAAGACCACCTTCAAGCTTGGACGTTCGCTTTCGTCATTAGCCGAATAAGCACTCTGTCCGACACACATCTGTCCCTGCGTATTATTAACTGCGGCGTGTATATATATATATATATATATATATATATATATATATATATATATATATATATATGTACTTGCCACGCAGCAAACTGGTTTCGTTATTTTGCGTTTTATCGATGTTATCGTTGATATTCTTTTGTTATTTTCTTTACTTTTCTGGTGCCCCCCTTTCTTTGTACACGTGCACATACGCAGCGGATGTTGTGATCGCATCATAAATTCTTGTATGAAGAACAAAAAAAAGGGGCTCAAACAGTGCACGCGCGATTCTATTTTGGGCCAGAACACTCGGAACACCTCAAAAATGCACTGAACGTGGTAACCTGTTCAGTCACAGATGTAGAAGCAACGCTTGTTCCGAGCGATGACCGCGAAATAATAATCACGATAATATTAAAAAAGATATGGCGTGAAAATAACGCTGAGTGCGAGTGATATATATACTGCGAAAACGAAAAGCGACGCCCCACATGTCACGTTTGTGCGAATCATAACACCATCGTTTTCACAGAAGCTCAACTACGTTTGACAGTAAGCTCAATAGTTCGCTCAACTAAGTGCCACATACCTCTTGTTGTGTGTTCCAATATCTAATAGAATAAGACCCTATATGAGCTGATTGACTAACATGCGCACGTGTTGTCAACAAACAATTTAGCACTGTCACTGCAGGAGCACCTCTGATAGCTCAATAAAAAATAATAATAAAAAAAACTTGATGCACAAAAAATGGCTTGAAGATTAAGGCAGCGAGCTATAATTTGTTACTGCAGTATCCTCCCTTTTCTGCTACTTGGGGAGTCTGTGCCATGTTTTATTGAAAATAGAAGACAACGTAAGATGAATCTCTAGACAGCAAACTGTTTACAGGAGAACCGATTTTACAAACGGTCTGGCATAATTCGGCACTGAAGGGCATAATAAACATGACGCATTATGCGACCGGGCCCGAATGTTTTCGAAGCTGTTGCGCTGCAGTGTTCGGAACGGGTGCAGCGCTCAGAAGACAGCCACGCGAAAGCGTGAAGAAAAGGAGGCAGACGGCCGGGCACTGACTCGAAGCTGTTGTATAGAACACGAGCCAATGTACACTTAGTTGTAGCATTCTGTAAGCAAACATTGCAGGACCGTGCGCGCTGACTCCGTGAAACTTGTGGGCGCTGCAGGCGCGGGGTTATTTCTTAGCAGCAGCAGTTAATACTAGGCGAGTGTTAATGCACGCCATCAGCGCGGTATAGCTGCCTCGGCAATTTGCTTCTCATCGGGATGGCTGGAGTTTGCCTTTCCTCAGCGCTGAATAATCGAAGAGAGAGAGAAAAAAAAATCAGTGCAGATTTAGCGGTAGATGCGAGAGAAATGCGTCAGCGTTACGTCGCAACGCTTTGAGGTCCCGGATCCTGATAATTTAAACCGCGTTCACCACATTGCGAAGTGTTGTTCAGGAGTTCGCTCGACACACGTCCTCTTTTTCGAACAGCAACTGACGGTGGCACTATATATACGCGTATACAACGTGACCGGCTGCCAAGACTTCGTACGTGTAGACTTTTTTTTTTTTCTCACTTCGACACTCCTAATATTAACGCATTAAAAAAACTGAAAACAGCAACATGCTCGAGCCTTTGCAGTGAGCGGCAATCCTTGCACAGTTCATATATGCCTGGTCGCACGGTCCATAAAAAAAAAGAAAAAAAAAAAACTCGACGATCGGTCGATGCAAAGCTGGCTGTAAGGTAATGCCGTTCGAGTGACACACGCGGCTGCGAATTAAAGCTGCTTTCGAGGAGAAATGTTCATATCTTCTTTTAAGATCGCAGGATCACTATACCCTGCGCGGCGCGACAACTTTGTGGGCAGCAAGAAGAGGCAAATGTCATACATTGGCCTTTGGCGATAAATTTTATACCTATATAGGGTTTGGTCAGTCTGAGAGCACCCGAAATAAAATAAAATAAGTTTGTAAGGTTTCTGCCGTGTTTTTTCTTTGTTTTTTTTTTTCCACAAATAATTAGCCTTGAGCGTCGGAGATAGCTATACTTGCGTGCCCGGTTCATCTATATAGCTGCCTTCGACGAATGAATTATTTGCTTCATTTAAAGCTTCCAATCAGTACGATATGCAGGACTTCGCAGTTTTCAGGAAACAGTTTCGGATACCCTTTCCCAAGATTGTTTTTCGCCGTGTTCTTGTGAACAGTAGAAAAGAAAGAATGAAACAAAGAGAGGAAGAAAGGAAGAAAGCCTGTATAGGGGCTTTCAGAATGTTGAGAAGTGTTAGGCCGGTTGCCGACATTTCTGTAATGTCGAGTGACATAAATCATAGTGCATTGCACATTCACCAACGTATAAGTATAGCACTGCAACCACTGCTGGCAGACAGCTGGCGTTCACAACGAGAACTGAGGTGCACAACGCCCGTGTAAATCCGCCCCAATATCGATTCGCTTACTGCCCTATGTATAGGCGTCGTCAAAAGTTACGGACATCGGGATTTGGGAACGAAGCTGAATATTTACACAGCCTGGGGACGCAGCCTGGCATGTACGGATTTTCTACCCGTACTATGTAGTATATATGCGGGCAACAGAGTGCCGCGTACTGTTTGGCTGCATGCTACCGGTCACAGCCTACTCGGATACTTAACGTTTTTTTCATATCCCGCGGTTCGCAAGCTTTTCACGCCGACCACCGTATACATAGGTTTTCGCGCAAACTGAATACCACAAAACCACGAGGGACAGAGAAAAATCAGCGGCACAATTGGAGTTAGGATAGGATAGGAATAAACTTTATTTGTCCAGCGGTTAAGGCTGTTGGTGCCCGGGGCTAGGCTGCCAGGGGTCCATCGCCGGAGAAACATCTTTCGAGATCCTCGGCAATGGCCCTGGCCCGCTGGACGGCCCACTCCTGGTCCTCGGGTGCCTCGCTGAGGAGGGCGGCTTGCCATCTCTCAGCGAGGCGCCCCGCTTCAGAGGGTCCTGCTGTTAATTGGAGTTAACTTCTATATATGTAGATCCCATTTACTTCATTATTGTTATTATGTCTTTCCGGTGGCTGCTATGTGCGCCACCGGAATGACAAACATAATCGTCGAACAGAGTGCATTGCTGTGCCAGTTGGTACGTCACGTTATTAAAAAAAAAATAAGAAGAAGAAAGTCCTCGCGTTGCTCAGGGAATGCAAGTATCCATAGCAACGCGCAAACCTTGATCAAGTCTATTATTGCCGAAATTGTGTGGCCCACAGGTAAATTGTTTCCTCGCCGGCGCACTTCAACTAAACTAGTATATCGTATGTGTAATCCCAGTGTTCGTCTCCGTCGCCTCGTTCGAGCCTGTCCTCGTTTTCTTCTTCTTTTTCTAATACGCTGGTAATTTTTTTTAATGTTGATAGCGTAAATATGATCACTGGGGTGCGCAGCAACCATGTTTTGTCTTTCAGGTATTGCGAAATAAAGCGCATACAAAGGACATGCTTTTCTATAGACGTCACTTCTCCGGTTATAGGCGTCAGCAGGTGAATGGTCGAGTTACCGATGCCACATAGTAAGCGCATATTAGGCCGCGCGCCAACCACTTCATCGTTGTCCTGAAAGCTTCGTAAACATTGCGACCTGGCATATACGTACTACACATACCAGCGGTTTTCGCAGCGCTTCTTTTTTTTTTTTTTTCACTTTTGTTCGACTGGGCTCAGGGTAGGTCGAATATTCAATAATAATTTGAACCCCTTGTCTGGCTGTAAAAAGGCAGATTTAGTGATAAATAACTATAAATATATAAACAAACGAATAAATGAATAAATAAATTCTTCAGCGCATTTAGTATTCTTTCTGGCCTATTTTGGCGCGAATATACTCGTAGCTTCACGTGTAGTATATAATGTGCAAAAGGCGAGTCTCAACGCTTTAAAGCGAAACGCAGGCAATATTCCTCGCTCATAATCGCGCCCAGTGAGATGAAATCAAGCAGGCAGAATATGCGATACATGTAGCTGTTCTAAGCGTGACGTTGATGTGCGCGTATTACGGAGCGTCGACAAATTTTTCATCGTGATATAACATGACCCCACTCTCGCGAGCTCATTTGCGCTCCGCAAGTATATCTAACGCGTAACGCGGTCACTACATACACAAAAAGAAAAAGGAAAGTAAAATTAATGGCCAGATAGCCTCTACGATCGAGGCTTCAATTAATAGAGCTATGCCATGCATCATCAGCTGCCTCGATCTCGCTTGTTCACACACGCGGGAGACGTGCGAGTGAAAATGCATATTTCGCGGTTATTCGCGAGCCTGCATGTATACGTATCTATAAACGCCGCAGCGTCGCTGATTGCGCTAAACGGTTGGCGTTATACGATTGACCCGCAAAGGCATTCGATTCCTTTGGGTGCCTCGTGCGCGTAGAACGCGTACACCTATAATTGGTCGGCGAGATATCGAGAAGGTGCGGCGGAGGTAATTTATTTCGACGCAGCGCGGGGCAGACAGTTATACATTTTTTTTTTCGATCCGCCCGTATGTTATATATGTACGGGGCGGCATGCCGCCGGACTTGGTTGAGAAAGTGCAAAGCGTTGACGTTTATAGGATCCGATTACGGAGAAATTAATGTCGATGTATACGCTGCTCGATAAGGTATATAAATTAGCTGTCAGTGGAGAAATGAACGCGCCCGTGTGTGTGCGCGGGAAAGAAAAACCGCGATAAATAAAGAAAGAGAGCAGGTGTAGAGATAAGGGACGTCAAAAAAAAAAAAGATTAATAAAGTGTGATAGAACAAAGTAGCGGGAAAAATGTTGTAGGCAATATTGACCTGCCTAAATGCCTAATTAAAGCAATGAAGAACGGCGAAAATTTGTGCTTGCACGGAGCGGGGAAAAAAAAAAAAGAGACAGAGACTGTCGAATGCGCGCGCATTTCGTGCTCGCGCGGAACCAAGCGTCGCGTGACTCGCACCTGTCTGGCCAACGTCGTGGTCTCAGGTGCGTCTCACGTCGCACGTATAGACGCCGAGTGAATTCGCCGCACCTATATACATGTATACTATGATACATATAAGGCGGGCGGCGTTTCGTCGGTCTGCACGTTTTCCGACAGCGTTCTGTGCCGATTTCGCATTAAGCGAGCGATTCTGCGCTGGGTCAGTAACAAGCCTCAGTGCTCAAGGCTGAAAAAAAAAAATGACCTGCCTCAAGGACGAGAGTTCGATTAAAGATATACCGCCACACAACTCGACAGTTCGCATACGTGCATAAAGTATTCAAAAGTCATATCAGGCGCAAAAATCCGAATGCGTGTTGTTTTTCATTTTTCTACAACATTTCGCACATATGCACTCATAGTTAATCAAAGCGCATAATGCGCGAAATCGCCCGTATTTATGGGAGCATTTTTTGCAACATGGTTTCGCGACTTCATTTGTTGAATCTACCGGGTGCGTCACGAAATGAGTTGGAATTTGCTTAAAAATAGGGAATATGAGATAAATAAGTTATTTTCTCTTGATTGATCTTGCCACACAGGCGCACATTTGGAACTGGCTCGACGTAGTAATTAGTCGAGGTATTACGAAAATTATAATAATTACTTTTTAAACTAAGTATGCCTTGCGATTGATTCCAATGGATTACTCGAAGCGTATCATCCGCGGAGCTCATAACCATTTCGAGAATGGCAAAAACTTGATGCTGCTTGTACTACATCATATTGAACTCCAGCCAATTTTTCTCACTGAAAAGCGAAACTGAACAGCCGAAGAGCGCAACTGTCACGTCCTTAGTAGGTGCCCATGAGTGACGTCACTGTCGGTGGACGATCATCGCTCGCTTCATGCGTGCCCGACGGTGAGGCGCAAGCAGGCACGTCACTCATGGGCGTCTACTAAGGGCGTGGCAGTTGCGCTCTTCGGCTGTTCCGTTTGGTTTTTCTGCATGAAATTGGGCAGAATTTATAACGCTGCAAAAATTTGCAGCGTCAACTTTTTGGAATTTTACACACGGATATGGGCTTCTCGGGTGGCGCTCTACAAATCTTCCATTGGGACCACTGGCATGGCTCTATTGCTTAAAAAGTTAATTAGTCTAATTTGCATAATTACTTGTCTAATTACTACACCGAGCAATTTTCAAGTGTATGCCTCTGTGGTAAAATAGCAATCCAGAAGAAATAATTTAATTATCTCATCTTTCCTATTTTTCCTTAATTAAACATCTCATCTTTCCTATCTTTAAGGAATTTCAAACACATTTTGTGAAACACCCAGTATACTGTACTAAACTATAGTATATTATATAGAGCAATAGACAGTACTGTCGTGGCATCCTAAGACATGGGTATAAATTTTATAATGCGCACAATATTTGTTGCCATAGCACGAAGGAGACGCTAAAAGTTGTCTACTGTGGCTTGGGGAGCAGTGAAAGCGCGATTTCTTTTTTTTTTTTATTATTGCCTTCCTTAAGCTTGTGTAATGAACAAACATCCCGTGACGTCGGGCTTAGGGCGTCTATTCAAGAAGCCGAAATCGAAATTTCTCAGTGGAATTAAGCCTCGAAAATAAAAAAAAGTCGCAGTTCCGCCCGAAAGGCGCTTCATCCATTGCGATAGCAAATTAGTAGAGAGCTATACGGAGTAAGGATAGTAGTTTTATCGGCTGCATAAACTTGGACCCATTCGCTTCAAGCATGGTGTCAGCGCGCACAAGCAAACATGAATAGACCACACTCGATGACCGCAGACAACCGCTGTCAAAACGCTGGCGTGAGCATGCGCGGCTAAAGCACAGCGCATACAAAGGTAAGAGCCGTGTGGAGATCGATTTGAAGATACCGTGCTCGCGACAGCCCGCAACCACGCAATGTACAAGTACGCAGTTGCTGGCAGAGTAGAAGCCGCACCCCCTCCGATCCCACGCTGCCTTCCTGCTTTCCTCCTTTTGCGTGGGGGATTGAGTCGCCAGTGCAATATTTAATTAGGCACACACACACGGTTATATATATATATATATATATATATATATATATATATATATATATATATATATATATATACGCCATCCAGTTTCAACCACATGCAGAGCCGTTGTCATCTTTCAATGTGGTGACGGCTTGCTTTGTGGATTCGCTGGCCGGTTGTGCCTTAGTGAAATGGCGCAATCCCACTCAGGGGGCTCGGCCATGCAGAATTCAGGCTGGTATACAGGAGGCTTTGTGGATATCTGTTCTTTTTTTCTTTTTCGTTCCTCTGTATCTTCTACGTAAAACTCCATTTTGTCTCCTGCTTCTATTGATCCGCATCATTCCCGTGTATAGCCAGCCAACGCTAGACGAGACGGTGCTTTAACTGCTATACAGTGTGTAGCGCCGACAGGGAGGGACAACATTGTCAAAGACAACCAAGGCAAGCGCTGAAACAGCCCTGGTTCATCACTAAACACACGCTTTGGGAGAGTTCTATACGAAGAAGCAATGGCGCGGAGCTATATGGCTACATGCCTGTGGCAGGCGGTGACGACGGCGTATACCAGCGACGCCGACTACCGATAGTGAAAGGATATGCGTGTCCAAGGGAGATGACTCGAAGCGCGCACCATCTCGAGTTGGAAATGTGCAGAACTATTTGTAATATAGGACATTCCAGGACAACCATCCGCCCAAGACGCAGTTCGAGGACATGGTTCTGGCCATGGGCTAACCTTTAAGAGACACTTTCCGGCGAAGCTTCCGTGTTAGGGTATACGATATAGTTAGCCGTATCTACATACCGCCCTTCCTTACAATATATTCCCCAAGTTGGTTGAGAGCCATACATATCGTTTAAATAGTATATTTTATTTCCAGATCACTGCATTCCGGGCAAGTGATCCTTCGGAAGAATTAAGCTGCAGGTATACTCCTGCCTCCAAGCAACTGTTGATGACTGGTGATGTCTCGAGGGGAACAGTTCAATACGGCAACGAGACTTACCGCTATAGGCTAGTGTGCACGACGTAGTCAGCGAACAAAAAGGAAACAACGGAAGAAAAACGCGAGGACATGCAAGTACTCTGCTTATTCATCGGTATATACAGGGTGATCATTTTTTTAAGTTTTACGGAATTTTTAAAAATAGCCTGTTACAGATATCCTAATTCTAGTCCTTGCGCTGTATTATTCAGAGAGACGGACATTACTTGCACGACAAATAGTAGCACATATTCAGATAATTAACGAAAATCCACTAATTATCTCTTGAATTAATTACTTTACGGCACATATTGCAATTGACGAATTGTAGCCGGTGAGTTTGCAAGGCGTATCCACTGAGAATGAATTTGCAGAATGACGCCAGTTTGGAGATATGCGCCATCAAACTTTCCGTAAAGTAATTAGTTAGGAAGTTAATTAGTGAATTTTCGTGAATTAGTTGAATATGCGTTGTGATTTCTCGTGCTAGTAATGTCCGCCTCTTCGTATAATCCAGCTCAAGGACAAGAATTATGCTGTCTACCACAGGCGACTTTTTTTAATTCCATAAAACTTAAAAATGATCACCCGGTTGTATATGATAATTTTACTTAATACTGATAATTTTACTTAATAAATATTTGTATTTTGGAATTACCTAACTTATAAGTACCACCTTTATTATTTTTTTTTCAATGAGCACACTGCGCCACATATTTTTTTTTCTTTTTTCATTCTTGTTTTTTCTTCGACCTTAAAAATGGTATATTTTTTTTACACTTCCGTTGTTATTTCTGTTACACTCCATCACATTAGAGCATGGTTTATTGGGTTTTCTTCATTTATTATCATTTGATTTGCTTGCAACTAATATACTATTACGCCATCCACTGTTATGCTGCCAACAATTGAACCATTCTGTTGTAGTTTCTAAGCAAGGGTCCCGTTTTCAGTTTAATACTTTGGGACCCTCGTCTGTACATTAGATTTATATATTTGTTTTGTGTATGAATAAACTCAAACTTAAGGGCCACCTGGGAGGTTTGAACCACACGGTGGAGTTAAAATTAATCTCGTGTGGCGCGGCGGAGAATCTCCTTGTGGTGGAGGAAATCACTCTGGGGTTCACTTCGGAAACGTGCTTCCACAACTAGGGGCAGCTTCACGGTGGTGACAGTGTCAGCTTTTATTTGAGGAGACATCTTGTCCCGTGGGATCCACTGTATACGAAGGTGGCGGTGTAAAATAAGACGTGTAGCACGTATACGCAAGGACACTTTACAATTGTCTACACGGCACTAACGTTCTTCTTCTAAACCACCAAAGTTGCGCACACTTTGTCTCATATTCTTTACAAAGTTATTCCTCGTGATTTTGAGAATGACAGCCCACAAACAAATGACATGAAACAAAAGACCGACAGCGCATGACTTTTATGTTAAACCTTCTCAGACTTAAATATTAAACGTGCGAAACGATAACAGAAGATCGACCCACGCAAGAGGCGGCGTTTCTACTAGAGAGCTCGCCTTCGTGCATAGCGTTCGCCGCCAGCGTTTCCCGGTAAACATTGCGCTTACATAAGCTGCAGCCAGGGATCTTTGAATGCTATCGCGTTCCACTCTTAAAGGCGAAGCTTAAGCGTCCTCCAAATTTTTCCTTTCTAGTAATGCTTGCAACCAGTAATTAACTTGTGCAAGTAATTCGCGCTAGCGGTTCAATTCATTTTTATGAGGAAACGTATCATTACTGAGTGCACAATATTTAGATACTTAATCACTCTGTAATTACGGTGACTCATCATAAAATGCAGAAAGAGTCATTCTACCACCTTCACTTGCGCTTAATGGAGTCTGCAGCACCTTGGCAATAAAATTATGCAAATTTCATACATTTATCGACAGTCGATCATAATTCGTGACTGAAGTGGGTAGACGACGTTGAGTTACGAAGACAGTGGCCCGACGTAGAAAACTTGGATGTGCAAAAGTGAGGTAAGCCCAAAATCCCTCGTAAATAGAAGTGAAGTGAACCACAGTTTTTCTTTTTTTTTTTTTTGTAAAATGTAATTGGGCTGCTTTGATGAACTTTTTTGTATATACGTTGCTACGAAGCAGAGGATGTCTGTAACTTTCAACGAGACACGCGCGCAGATGACTGAAAAACTCTGAAAAACTTTGAAAAAATTGTTCATCTATCGATGAATATAGCCGGAACACGGGTTAAAAGAATGAAACTTTATTTTCATTTTTTACACGCCTGTACGTCGATGTTGAAACGCCTTTCTTTCTTTATTTTCCTTTTTTTTAATTGACCAAGAGGCCAGTAGGGCCCATTCCGAAGATAGTGCAGCCTGTGGTGCAATGTGGCTAGTTTTCGACTATATTGGCGCTAAGTACGCACCTTACCGTTAACTTACGCTACCTTGCGACTTATTCTCGCTCCTTGCCTCGTTGATACCTCCATTTTTATGCATTTTGCGACTCTCTACGATGCTCTGAAGGCGCGAAATGGTCGTTTCTTGACCAAGGTGCGAGGTAGATATCCAGATCCCAACGCGTATGCAAAACCCGTGTGAAGACGGCAAAGAAAACCTTGCCTTCAAAAAGAGCATTGAGGTACGACCCTCTGCTTTCCTCAGTATCTTCCTTCCTTTATTCCTTTGTTTTTGTTTTTTTCTTACTTCTTTACGTCTTCGTCAGCAAGCTTGGTTCGAAACAGACGGGCTACATGACGCATGACGACAGCTACATAAGTAGTGCAATGTATACACGCACAAGGAAGCCATAGCGTCCTACGTGTCCTTTTTTAAAATATTTATCTCTCTCTTTACGTGTAGTACTTCGCTTAACTCCGACAAACTTGACGTCACTTGTGAAAAGGTGAGAAAAGAAGCACAGTGAGTGGACGACGCAACATCTGCATTTCTTTATTGTTCTTTTCCGTGGGCCTCTCTTATCTGCACATGTAAAAGTATACGTCGTGGATACATCGTCTGCACGCTTAAGACAACAAAAAGATCACCGGCCGGTTACAGCTCGTACGCCCTCATGTAGTCCAACAAAAGAGTGAGGGCTTAGTGCTGTCGCCTGCGACAAGAAATGTTTTCGAGAAAAAGAATGGAAGAAAAAAAGAAAAAACAAAAGCGAGCACGCTCGCCTGGCCTCGTCCTAGTCCACAACGTGCTTTCTGTATTACCTGCGGCCAAAAAATCGGTCGCCAATGCGCTCTTAACGGGAGTGGGTGTCCGCGAGAGTGTCACAACCGCGGTCACCATCGCGGTGGCGCCCGAGTCGCTGCTTGTTTTTCTGTCGTTCACGGGTGAGTGAGTGAGTGGAGGGGGAGTGAGACACCATCGCCGTTGTCGATTATGTCTCCGCGCGCTCCATTTCTCCTTATGCCGCGCCGGGCAGCGAGCGAGCCCGGCGCAGCGATCCTCCCCGTCACTCACTCGTGCGCCGGCGTTCCCTCGCCCGTCGGCCGACGCTGCGCGTCAACGCCGCCGCGAACGCTCCGCCCCGCTTCAAAACGCGAGGGAGGAGCCGTGCATTTTTAAAGAGACGACGACGACGCCCGCCATCTTTCTTTCCACCTCTCGCTCCCGCCACGTGGTTTCTCTCTCCGCCTCCGCGGCTGCACTCCCTCTCCCGGGCCAGCCCGGTTTCCCAGCTCTGCTTTTTGCGACGCCGTTCTTTGATTTCTTTTGCTCGTTTGTTTTTCCTCTCTTCATCACGCCATTGTCAGGGCGCTGATGTAAGGAGAGGGAACGAAGAAAAATAAGAAAACGGCAGAAGAGAAAAGAGCGAGAGCAATGGGAGAACCGGTCGGGACCAGATCGGAATCGGGTTGCGCGCAACTGTCGACGATCTCTGGCAGCCGGCAGCGAAGCCAACTGTAGGCGCGCGAACGGGCGCCGCGAGGGATTCGGGAATGCAGGCTCGTTCGCGGCAGTAATGTGTGCCGTTTTTGGGCCCAAACACGTTGTCAGTTGGTTGCTAACGTCGTATATCGCTTATCTATATGGAAACTGTCAGCGCTACCTGTGCGCTTTTTCAGGCGAAATACGCAAGTAAATACAAAATTAGAGTGTGCCTGTGAGTACCAGATGGACTTCTCGCGAGTGAAAGTTGTGTTCAAGGATTCATTTCGTTGCTGACACATAGTAAATGGCGGACCATTGTGTGTCCACGAAATGTGTGCGCATGTTCTCATACTAAGACGCACAGTATGCGTCAAGAGTTTCGGAGGCCCCTCGTGAGTGACAAGTTCTGTCTCCGGGTCATGTTGCAGGGCTCCAGTAGCCTGGCTGCCGCACAAACCTTAGCATTGTCCATCTAAATCTCTAAGGCTTCGCAGCAACGAAAGATTTACAGGGCCTCAGTATACGACGGTCCGCTGATGTGGATCGCGCGTCGTGGATTCGGAACTTTTGACAAATACTGCGCATATTGAAAGCTTCGTTAACAAAGCTAAACTAGCCTGGCCAAAAATGACGCAATGTCAACAAAAAGTTTCATATTATAGGGAACGCAAACAGCTTGCGCATACACGCGAAGAGCACAAGCTCTGCTTTCGTCTTGCTTGGACGGCGATATGGATCGCGCGACGTGGATTCGAAACATTTGACAAAGACTGGGAATATTTAAAGCTCCGTTAACAAGGATAACCCAGCCTGGCCCAAAATGACGTCATGTCATTAGAAAGTTTCATATTATAGGGATTGCAAACAGCTTGCGTATACACGCAAGATCACAAACTCTGCTTGGGTCTTGCTGGGACCCAAGTGGAAAGAAAAACCGTTTGAGTGCCTTAATTTAAAACTATCTAAAGGCACGATTTTCGCCACACAAACCTTAGGAATTCCCAACCACCTCTCCCACACAAACCTTGCGGGTCGACCCACTCCTGCATTTTACACTATTTGTGTCGTCAGTGTTGCATGTTTTAGTCCTTGCGTCACACAAGATAAGCAGGTACGACCACTGGGCTCCATCTTATACTATAAAGGCATACCATTGTACAGTATACTGTGCAGCCTATGCATGTGTATATGTGCGTGTATGTGCGTAAGTGTACGCACGCCATCCAATATGAGGTCTGGTCCTTAAATGTCGCTTTCATTTGACACTATATGACTTCCATGTCACTCCCATGTAACTCTGGGACCCTGCCCACTTGCTCTGGCCCATTCGTATGACAGAATATGTATCTCCGCTTTTACATGCTCGTTCAACCTTTGCGTAGCAGGATGAATCTGAATTAAAATATTTAAATCGCGTCATATCATAAGGTGTTGCTTCTGTCCTTAACTCCCCATATCGCCATGTTAAACAGGAAAGGGCTTACAGCGTTCTTACTTCTAAGACAGCTCGCCTGTTGTGTTGACATTGTGTAATAATAAACCTTCTCCAAGTGAAAAAAGACAATGTATCCGCGCATATAGGGTCTAATCACTTGAGCTCTAGTATCCCGGATGGATGAATTAAAAGACGTACTTAACTTGTGATGACGGCTGAGGCATCTGTCAACCTTATCCTGACGAGTGATGGAATATTGCAGTTACGCATAAAATTCAAAGTAAACTTTTGAAGGTAAAGTCCACGAAGCTTATTTTTCTGTTAGGTACTCCCCTTTTTTAATTTGAATTGCAAATGCTGAAAACATGCATGCTTATTAACTTTCTTATTTCCTGACTTTGCTTATACCGCATATCCTTCAGCTTTCTCACTCCGACAAATCCGATTACTTCATGATGAGTCGTCGTCTAAATTGTATTCGATATTGATGCTAAACACTATATACAACAGCCTCGGAGAGCAAATAAATTTCCGCAAAACTGTAACGGTAAGCTAGAAAAAGAGGCAAGAGAGGGTGGACATTGTGCGTCCCCTGCATGTGGCAAGAGATATATGTACATGCTTTAGTTTGCCCTCGTAAAACTCGCCCAATTAAGTCTAGACTGTATACTATACACGTACCTGCGCCTCAATTTATTTCGTCAACTTATAACAATGCCCAATTGCACCACTCGTTTCATAGATGTTTCGTGCCTTTCACATAAGCGCAAGTATGCGTATACAAACATGCACATTGATTGATTAATGGGGTTTATAGCGCTCTAATGCGGTTTATGGGGTTATAATTCATATGTGGGGTTATAACATGGACAAGGACAGACGCCGTATAGCTGGTGGCGCTCCGAATTAATTTCTACTATACCTGGGGTACTTTAAAGGGACAATAAAAGGAAAAACCATAAATCAGTTTAATAAACTGATAAACTGTGCTTTCAAAATTCAATTTTCGATAAGTTCGTAAAATTGAGAATTAAAAGAAATAATGAAGGCCAAAACGTTCGTTCTTTTAAGTTTCGCACCAGAACCCAAGCGCCGGACGTCACGGCGAGCTATAGTATACGATAACGTGAACGCGGCGCCGCCACTCATCTTTGCGTCATTGCGAAGAACGTCATAGCAATTGGGCCACCGTGGCAGGCAATGGGAAACTCGGCCGTTTGCCAAGAGACATGCGCAAACAGAGGCGCGCATGTGCAAGCGCCAATCAATGCTGCGCAGGTGCACATGGCAGATAGCGCATACCAACAGGCGGACATTCATCGCACGGACTGAATACGTTCGACATTCGTCGCTATATAAGCGCATAAAATGCACGCGTCACAGTTTCCTCCGCGGTTGCCTTATTTCTATATACATCGCCAAGCTCGGCAGCTCTCAGCGCCAGTGAATTTTGGACAGACGGCAGGACGACCTTGGCAAGGAAATATTGCACTCACCAGCTTTATATATGTGTACGCTCGTCGTCTTGTTTTTTTTTTTGTTTTTCTTTTTAATTCGTTAATATCTCGCGCTGCTGTTGTTGCTCACTCGCGATCACAACACATAACTTTCGCTATGCATGGCATTTCTAGCTCTCACTGCAGACTGTGCACGGCGTGGTAGACTATGCGCTCGCCGCGCAGGAATGTGTCGCTCGACAATGTAAACAAGCTGCAGAAACGAAAGCAAAAACGCCTACACGTCCGCAAAACCTGCACCCGCGCGGGCGTGAGCAGCTTAGACAAGCTTTGCTTGCGCACATAACGGAATATTTTGCGCGCAATATTGTTCGACTCGCTGCGGCACGGCCGTTCGTTCAGTCGAACGTATTCTACCTAAAGCCTGAGGTCTATGCGCATGCGTGCGGTCTATACACCTTCTTGTACAGTATATAGACAAGAATTTTCTGCGCTTGCAGGTGGCAGCCATCTTTTGCCGGGGAGCTGCGGCGACAAGTTCAACGAACGGCGGCGATATCGCTCGGCCTGTTCTTGTCACGCGTGCTTTGCCGTCAGTGTTCGCTTGCCATCAGCTGTCGCGTCATGAAACAGGTCTGCAGTGCCTGCGCGGGCAGCGATAGCAGATGGTGACTGGAGTGGTGGTGATCAAGTGCGCTTGCACGTGGGTGCGATAACGAAAAATTATCCCCTTATGTAGAACCTCCCATGGTTTAGGAAACCAGCACAGATCTAGAAAAAAAAAATTTTTTTTAGCGGGGTCCCTCCCCTCGTAGTTATGAGGGGAGTCGCACCAAACTCTTGGTGTACACATAACAAGATTGCTTTTACATACGTTCACAAAACTGGAGATTGAAACTCGCAGTTAGTGGAACAAGAAGTGTAAGCAGGTTTCGAGATATGCTGAGTCAAAGTGGCGGTAAATACTGCACCGTTGTTCCACTTACGTTCTTAAAGAAAACCCTGATTTATGCATTCAAGCACAAAAGTAAGTGGGCCGCCCATGCACTTCGTCGGACACTGTGAAAGTGTCCGGACTGGTGTAGTCCTGAGAATTCGTTCCAAGCCTTGCGAAACTCGCCGGCTACAATTCGTAAATTGAAATATTTGCCGTAAAATAATTTATTAAAATGTTAATTAGTGCATTATGTTAATTATTCAATTACGTATTTTGATTTCTCGTAGAACTAATGGCCGCCTCATCGAGTAATTAAAGGGTTGGAGGCTCAAGGGTTGGAATTGTGCTATCTGCCACAGGCAACCTTTAAAAAGTTTGGTAGAGTTAAAAGAAACACCTGCTATAATATCAACAAATTATGATTATAAATCGACCTTCGACGAATTTCGTTGACCTGCCGCTACCTTTGTTTTGTCGGTGTCTTGTACCCTTCGCCGATCGCAGAAATACACCGTCAGAACTCATCTGTTAGCAAAATTTCCTATAAGTGCAAAACAGAACTTTCAAAAACGTTTAATTATATACATGTCTTCGGTATTTTCACTTCATAGCCATTAGATACGCCGCGGGAACAGAGGCCAAGTTATTACAGCCCCCCGATCAACGCCCAAATGTCACCACCGCCGCTGATGAATACAGCCAAGGAAAAATTAGAAAAATCCCAATTCATCACGCTTCCTGGTATTTATCGCACTTAGTCGCGTCTCTCGATTTTTCGTTACTTGTGACAAAGCTGCCAACATCACTTTCATGCTATAAATGCGAAATGCGACAAGCTGTGTTCGCTGTGTTTACAGTTTGGTCTATTTTTAGTCCTAGATCCCGGCACATTTATGCTCGCCGTTTTTTTCTCAGTTATATATGTGTGATATAGTACCTTACTATGTGCAAAGACACGTTGTTAGGCTAGTTGGTACTCGTTTTAAGGATGTTTTTAACGCTGCAGCAACGATGACGCGCACCCACACATACGCACATATACACATGGACTCTCTCTTTACACAAAATAGGACAAATAAAACGCTGGCAGAGAGCAAAAAAAAAAAAAAAAAAAAAAAATTAGGGAAGGTGAAGCGATTTCGCGCATATATATAGCGAGCGCCGAATGCTCCGAGCGGACACAGAAGCACAGTTTGAGACATGGATATCGCAACTCTGACGCCTCATTCCGACCCGTCCTTTCTCTCTCTCTCTCTCTCTCTCTCACACACACACACCACATCCCTCTCTCCCCGCATAATTAATTCAGAGCTGAAGAGCGTATATAGGACGTTCGAATGCTCGCGAGGCGAAGCACGCACACCTCTTTATCGCAACGGGAAACACCTGCAGTGCTGAGGCCGTACGCGTATATATACAGAGCTATAATACGAATGCGATTTTAATTGGGCGCCAGCGGATGCCAGGGATCTCCGCATACACGTTTTACTCAACAGTAACGCGTACCTTATTAACTTTTTCATCACCATGGCAGTTTTTTATATTTTTTTATCACACACGATCCCGTCTTGATAACCGCGTCCTCCTCACCTCTTGACACTCGTGAGCGCGCCGCGCAAAATCGGTCGTCGGCCTCGTCATGCGGTGCCTTTCTGCGCAACGCCGGACGCTGCGCTGTTATTTAAGAGACATCGGCGACCAACGTCGTGCGTGTCGTGCTTGTTACATGAGGAGGTATTTTTTTTGCGCTAGCGATGTCCGAGCATAAAATAGCTTGTGTAAGAATCGCCGAGTCAGTTGAGAGAGGGCAAAAGTAATATTCCACCGAGATACGACTGAAACGAGACAGAAACGATGAGGAAAAGATGTTAGGGAGAACGACACATAGCCTCGGGAACGAAATGTCGAAGAAAGAAAGAAAGAACGAAAGAAAGAAAGGTTGAGTACGGAGTCCGACTTTTTTTGCTTTGCTTAACGCATAAAGCGAATTAAAATTCTCACTATACCCTATGTTGCTTCAACAGATTTAATTCATCGTGTTTACATAGGCGTATTATTAGCTGACACGAATAGATTTGTAGGTTTCCACGCGTTCACTGTTGCTTCAAGGAAAATAAATAAATTATCCCCAGACATTTAGCGCTATCGGTGTAAACGAACCCAATTATGTAAATCGGGTGCCCCCGCTATACTCCCACATACACAATCTTTATTCACCTCAGTGGGCCTAGCCAGGTGACGTCGAGTTTACTCGCGTCTATTGTGGACCCAATAAAGTTCACTCACTCACTCACTCACCTCATAAACATCGTATCATGGGGCGCAATTTAATGTAAATGCAGCGTTCTTATGTCTCGTTCGTGTTACCATATCGCCTTACTGCGTCTCATTTTCGTCAAAGTCGGATGTGAAATGAAATTATGGGGTTTTACGTGCCGAAACCACGATCTGATTATGAGGCACGCCGTAGTGGGAGACTCCGAAAATTTGGACCACCTGGGTTTTTGCCGTGCGACTGGCCGCTCGAGGCACTTTGCCTGTATTCGCGGGCTTCTTTTACGCTCGGGAAAACACGTGTATGTAGCACGTATTGAGCAACAGAAAGGTGCATCGGGAGTTTTCCATGTTGCTCTACAATTTTCTCATTGACGCTTTTCGTCTAATTGTAATATTTGAGAAGTTGATTAATTAATTAAGTTAATTAATTAAGACTAATTAACTAATTAGGCGG
Source organism: Dermacentor silvarum (assembly GCF_013339745.2). Classification (NCBI taxonomy): domain Eukaryota; kingdom Metazoa; phylum Arthropoda; class Arachnida; order Ixodida; family Ixodidae; genus Dermacentor; species Dermacentor silvarum. The sequence continues at coordinate 265,355,072 of NC_051154.1, read as the reverse complement.
AATGAAAAAAAGTAATCTGAGTATCTCCAAGCGACGGCAAACAACATTACCTTGCTTCTGTGCAGCTACGTGGTATTTGCATATTTTAAAATATTTTTAAATCTTGGTGCATCATAGTTGGCACACCCTGTATATATTTTTATATATTTATATATTTTTACATTTATATATTTTTACATTTATACATTTTTATATATTTTATCCCTTTTGTGGCCTTATTGAATATATATATATATATATATATATATATTCAATAAGATATAGTGACATTGCGACATGTGCTTGTTTGACTACTGCATATCACGTCAGAATACAGCTTTCTCTCACTTAATTGGCGCGTTTCGATTTAGTAACTTACACTGAAAACCAGCCATCACCTTAGCGGTCATGTTTTTATCATTTTTGACAAACCATCGGCGTCATGCCGACGAGATGTTTCTATCGCCCATGAACAAGAATAGAATGAGAGATTCACGAAATATACATTTAAAAAAAATCTTAAATTGCTCGCGATAATAACGCGATTCGATTGGCTGCCGTGTGCAGTACGTCGTGGTGTACGCCTTATACATAATGACGGCCTGTTGACATTTCGACGGTGAAATGCTTGGAAATAGAGCTGCCAAGATATTTACCGTCATTTACTGCAGCATTATTTACTGTGTAGAACCCGCATCTCCTTCCCATTAGACACAATCGTTAAGGTTAGCCAGAAGATAATCATCGGCACATAGGTAGAGGTACCCTGTGAAAGATCTGCATCACTCAATGTCGCCATTGTGAAGTCATTTTCTGTGCAGAAGAAAGAATAGTCTCATTTAGAACAATTAACTGTGTTTCATCCGGTGTGAGTGTTGATGGTTTACTGCTGTTATACCGCTCAAATATGCATAAATTCAGCTTTTGTGTCGTGGAACGACGAAATCTATTTGCAGGAATGAATGGATAGTATTGGCTCTTGCCTGGCGCCAATTCTAAGCGATCTGTACTTGTAGCGCGATGCGATCGATCAAGGGCTAAGCGTATTGAACAATCCGAAATAGCGAAGAACGGTGTTTCGTTGTGTTGATGATATTTTTATTTCGCAAACTATTTCTGCCTCACAAGGCAGCCATTTTGCGGGGAGTCTAAAAGGCCAAAAATCAGCGCACTGTGCTATATTATTTGATACAATGAACATACGCAACGACATGGTATTTTCTTCTTTTTTCCCCCCACTTCTTTCAGATGCATGACTTTCCACTCCCCGTTGTTCTTACTTTTCTCAGGATTCCCACCGCGGCAGACATTACCAGGTGTTCAGGGTACCCCGCGAATCTCAATATTTCACTTTGAACATCAAAAGCCTCCTCATATATACACGTGCGGACAGGATATCTTTAACTGTATCTGCAAGGTAGAGTTAGGCAACGCTCCGTTTAACTAACTTGAACAACAACAACAGCAGCAGCAGCAGCAACAACAACAACGACGACGACGACCACGACTACCTCAGGTCCGCATTGCTTAAATTTCTCGGCATTTAATCATTAAAACCGATAGAAGGGTACTCGATGGCATCGTCTTCCCACCGGGTGGCTATAAATGGGCAAATTTCTAATGTGGCAGTTACGTTTTTTTCTTTTTATTTATTATTATTATTATTATTATTATTATTATTATTATTATTATTATTATTATTATTATTATTATTATTATTATTATTATTATTATTATTATTATTATTATTTTGAAGCGTGAATGCTAGGTAGAACAAATTTTAATCCACCGACGACCCTCCTATTAAGAGCGATCTACCGCGGCAAGAAACTCCAAACTTCTTACTGAGGAAATATCGTCGCTTGTGCTACAAACGGGCAAAAAAAAAAAAGAAAAAAATAGACTCGACGGCACGCATCGACGCACATGACAGCGTTCAGCACATACTTCGACTTCGGACCTATAAGCTGTGCTTCGTTCCAGGTACAGCAACTGCGCCAACAACATGTTGCAGCATTCTAAGAACGGATGTAGGGAAACACTTAAAATAAATAAAGACCATCTAAACGTTTCTAACCAATATGTAATCAGGCCCCGAGAAATCAAACTGCGATGAACGACGGCGGACGTATTTACGTATAGCGCGCATATGTAGGACGTAGACGGAGAGCCAAAAGAAAGCGGAGGGGTTTGGGGAAGCGGAAAGCGGGGGGTGTGGGGGTAGGCGTGCATATCGTCGGCATAGGGCTATGCAGTGCCGTAAATTACGCCGGCAGGGAGACGACGCCCGATGTATTCGGGGTCCCGCGCCGCGCCGCAGAGGCCCGCAAACTCATTCATTGCGCGCCCGAGACGCGAATTACCTAATTAAGTCGCGTCCCTGTATATAACGTGCGGATAGATGTACGTCTTCGCCTGCCTCTTTTTCGCCTGCGCGCACCCCACTCCGATTGGATATATAGCTCGCGCACTCGAGACGAGAACACCTGCTGAACGCGGCCCGGACGATTATCCTCTGCCGCGCCAAGTCGTTCATCTTGCTTCTCTTGCTTTACTTACTCGCACACTTTTGTTTTTGTTCCTTTGGTAGCTCAGTATTGCCGTCTTCTACCTTCCTTCTTTTTTTTCTGATATGTTAATGTTTCGTTTGTCATTTTCAATTTTCTCTCGGTGATGAAGAAAGTGAGGAGGCGAAGGCGCGGGCAGTTTCGGTATAATACGTATATAAAGTGTATACGTATATTACAGCGTCACACTTAATTACTGTTGCTTTTGTTCTGCACTTCCTATTACAAGTTACGTCTCTTCGTTATAGCGCTTGTCTAGTGGCCTCTATACTCATTGAGAGCCTAATGTACTGACCTTTCCGGTGTTTTCCCCGCAGTTTATCTGCTTAAAAAATTGAAAAAAGAAAATAGACGGCGTTTTCGTTTTCTCCCTCAGCTCCTATATACCATGCAGCCTGCAGCTATCTACACGTGAACGCGTGGACCACAAGAATAACGACTTGAGGCAGCGACACGAACGCATCCTATGGAGTGTTGACTATTTTAGCTTCAGGAAGGCTTCATCTCTTCAATTATTCTTTATGTTCTTTTTTTTTCGTAGGTGTCCAATGTGAACTAACATGAGGTTTAGTTGACAAAAAGGCAGCCCAGCGCATAATGAGAGCCTGCTTGCTGCACGCCATCTCCCGTGTCGCGGCGAGATAAATGTGTACGAGTCGCGCACGACATCATTCGAGCCTATATAGAGCCAGCCGTGTCAGTCAGCTTTAATATCTGTAAGATTATACAAACGCAATACTTTTCTGAACAAGTCGTGTAACATAGCCGCACTATACTCAGAGCGTCGTGGCGTGTACGGGTCACCCTTAGAGAATTTTTTCCCCTTTCTTGGTGAGCATCGAGAGATAGGTGCAAACAACACGTACAGCCTCCTGCATATTTAGCTATATCGCGCGGGCGGCCATCACGCGTCATTTTATCGCTATTAGGCGGCGATAATCGGCGAGACCTGCAGAAGTACTCTCAAGTGCGCCAAGCCCTCTCTTCTGCAAGAGTCGTCTAATGTGATGTTCACTTGAGGACGACGTACGACCATATTATGGTGTTCTCGCGCGATATAGCTAAAGAATGCGGGACGCTGTACATATATTACAACTGATCCAAGCAAGGTGTGCACGCGTTTGTGTGCGCGTGCGTGCGTAAACATTTACTCACCAGCCGCGGTGGCTCAGAGGTTATGATATTGTGTATGCAGAGCCCAAGGTCGCGCGTTCGATTCCCAGTCATCGCAGTTAAAACTCGGCGAACCGGGTGACGTGAAAAACGCTCGGGCACATGCGCTTAGAATTAAGCTCGCGTTGAACATCCTCAGGTGGTCAAAACTAATCCGGAACCCTCGACTATATGACATCTATCACCGCCTCTATCTGTTGCTTTGGAGCCGTTAAAGTCTACGCACCAAGAAATCATTCGCTTTGAGCGCTAATTTCGTACAAGGAAAAAAAAAAATATTCGGCAGAACGCATCTCACGGTGACTGTCGACGGTAATCCGCTTAGCATTGAATCAATATAGCGAAACAACGTATTGCCACCGTCGAAACGAGTTACGTATGAGGCGTGCACTGCAGCGGGAATCCTCTTTCGCTTTTCACACTCGGCGCCATCTAGAGCTGCCGCTCCGAAGCCTGTGCGTGGCCTCCGAAATGCACGGCGCGCCTGTGCGTGCGAACGCTGATAAACGCGTCACGCGGCCAACCGGGCTCTTCTCTCGCCCTTCTCTATGTACACGCTACACAATCTAGCGGCGCTACCGAGAAGTGCGCGCGCGACCCCCGAAACGAGAAGAGTGGCGCGCCGGTGCCTGGGAACGCTGAGAATTGTTCCCTCGCTTGCCGCACACTCGTTGGCACATACTCAGTGACCCTACTTGGCGAGAGGTTCATTGAAGAGCGGCACATACCCAGTGCATTTGTGGCGCAGCCTGACAAGCATCGGATCGCTGTTCCTGAGGAACCTTTGTGAAGTGGGCTCGATTCCGCTCAGCATGAGAGGAATTTAAGGGACCTTTTTCGTCACTGTAGAGCACCACATTCCCAGTGGCACTTTACCTGGTAACCCAATTTGGTGTCAGGTTTTCTTCGAACAGCGGTATATTTGCAAGACCGTAGAGGCTTGGGCTAGTCGGTACATACTCGATAGGGAAACAGCGCAAAGAAAAAAGAAAAACACGACAAGAAGACAAGACACACAGCAGCACTGACTGACGACTGAATTCTTTATTCAGAAAGCGTCTTGCGTCTTGCGGCAGCACTCTGTCTGTGGCCTTGTCTGAGGTAGAACTAACGTATCTCCGGAACCGTCATATATTCGCGGGAAATCCAAATCTAATCGGTGTCTATTTTTTTGCCCTAGCGCAGTGATATACCCTTCTTTTCTTTCTTTTTTCTTTTTTTGGTATATATGTGTTCTTTTCTCAATAAAGAATTCAGTCGTCAGTCAGCGCTTGTGTGTGTCTCCCTTCTTGTCTTCTGGTCGTGTTTTTTTGCGCTGTTTCCCTATCGAACGGTATATTTACCGAGCCCCGCATCTACTGTTACCCATACCGGCAAGAGAGACGTTCGTTGAATATCGGCACATATACACGCATTTACACATACTCAGTGAGCCAAGTTGTTCGGAAGGTTGGCTTGGAACCCTGCTCCCTCAGCAGAGCCGCCCGATGCGCTATCCTTTCGACGACTAACTATACCCAGTGACCCAGGTGGGCGGGAAAACGGGTATATAGATACAAGCAAACATAGATAGATAGAAGAATACATAGCTCGATAGATACATGGCCCCTGGAGAGTGCGCAAAATACCCCAAGTATGCTAACGCAATGAAACGAAGGCCCCACACTGTGCGGAAGTAAGTCGTTTGGCGTTTGTTATGAAGCACAACATGCGGCCTGAGTTAAGTGTATCGACGGTAGAAAGAAATGGCCGCGCATCCATCCTTTGGAGCCTGATTGGCGACGTTAATGGGCTCAGCAATATTTCTTATGACGGGTGTGATATGTTTTACATGTTATGACGATTATTGTGATGATTATTGCATCCTTGTGCCATCCATCACTCTCAAAAACCACCAGACACACGAAGTGACCAACAACAATGCCGAATGACACCATGATAGACACAGTATACCTCGCTGTAATCACTGCACCACAGTTGAAACTCCGTAGCAACCCCCCCCCCCCCCCCCCCCTATCCCTAGTACCCTGGCTTCAATTTCGTTGCAATGGCTATCAATCAAGCGGTCGCGCTCGACGCGGTAGCGCCGAAGTTGCCTGTGTTCGGGCACAGACCCAGAGGCCAACGACGTCTGCTCGGCAAGACAGTAAGTAGATAGCACATATCAAGTGCCCCTAGATAGTAAACAACTTGGGTCACTGGTTAATGTGAAAGAGGTTAGATACATACCGTAAACAGGGTGAAGTTCCTAAAGAATGCTAATCGCATTAAGAGAGAGAGAGAGAGAAACTTCGATGTCTCCCGAGCTTCGATGCACGATGTACGCATAAGAAAAAGGGAACGATTTGGGATGCGAAAAGGAGCTGCGCTTACAAAACTAATTCTTTAGGAAATAAATTAGAGAGTCAGTAGGCGGCAACCAAGACTGGCGTCTTGCTGCCTCAGATGAGTTCATCACGGAAAGTGTGCAGGATCGCGCAATATATAAGTTGGATTACCACAAAATGAACACGCGATTTACGTGCAAGACCATAAAAAACTCCTCGTATTCGCCCTAAAAATAAATGTATTACAGGGCACATCCAGTCAACTGGAGAACACCTTTAGGAGAAGGCTACATAAGTGAGGTTTGAACTCTCAGTTCTTCCGCAATCATTGCTTCACTGCTGATTAGGCCTTCGCTTTCATGTTGGCTGTAACCGCGGTTGGTCATTGGACCTTGTCTTCAGCTTCTAAGCACAAGGGGATGAGTGACATTTCCTGTAGCGGCGGTCGCATTCTGATGGGGCCGGAATGCAAAGGAACAATAATAAATAAGAAAATAAAAGTTCCTGTACTGCCTAGAGTATCATATATACCTAGAGTAACAGCGCATGGAATAGGACAAATGGCAGGAATGAACGAAGCTCGTGTATACTGTATATACCGTGCCGTGTGCATGGTAAAAGCCCTATATGGAACGGTAAAAATTTAGCCCTCAATTACGGCACCCATGTACACTGACACCTTTTACAGTGAACGAAGGAGCGACATGAAGCTCTTGCGTTGTATCTTTCTTACACGATATGCATAACGTACAGCCTCCCGCATTTTTAACTATATCGCGCAAGAACACTCTGATATGGTCGTACGTCGTCCTGAAGGGAACATCGCATTAGACGACTCTTGCACAGGAGAGTGCTCAGTGTACTTCTGCTCAGTACTTTTGCCGGTCTCGCTGATTATCGCCGCTTAACGGCGCTAAAATGACGCGTGATGGACGCTCACGCGATATAGCTAAAATGCGGGAGGCCGTACATTATGTCAGCAATGTGCTGAGAAAAAGCTCCCTTTGAAGCTTTGACGTCCTGCGTTTATGTTGGCCACCAGTCGACTCGCGACGAGCTGACGAAATAAATAAATAAAAAAAATCGGTACATTTATTGCCTGTCATGTTAGACTCAATCTCTTCTGTTTGTTTTCATCGTCGTCGTCGTAATCAATTGGCAAACGGGCGCATGCACTCTAACCTCTGCTTTTCCCTTTCGAGCAGATAGGCGCCCTCACCGATCAACAGATCGACCATTTTGCTGCTAAAAGCTCGATGTTCCACATAGCCTTCCTTGGCGTGTCTCTCTCTCTCTCTCTTGTCAGAAACAGTATTGAAAGAAAAAAATCATAGGGCTACACGAATAACACGCACCCACTTGTCAAAGAGAAGCGAAAACAGAAAAAACAGAAAACCTTGGTTTTTGTGTCACTACACCCCCTAAAACGCATTTTCTCATCACGCATTTTCCGTTGCAATGACTGGAATCACGCCTCTCTTTCTTTTTCTTTCTTTCTTTCTTTCTTTCTTTCTGTCCTTCCTTCTTCTTTCCTGTCCTTCCTCTTCTTTCTTGTCTTCCTTCTCTTTTTTTTCTTCTTCCTTCTTCTTTTTTTCTTTCTTCTTCCTTCTTCTTTCTTTCTTCCTTCCCCTTCTCTTTCCTTTTCTTTCTTTCTCCTTCTTCTTTTTTCCTTCTTCTTTCTTTTCCTTCTTCTTTTTTCTTTCTTCTTCTCTTTCTCTTTTTCTTTCCTTCTTCTTTCTTCTTTTCCTTCCTTCCTTCTTCTTTCCCTTTCTTCCTTCTTTCCTTCTTCTTTCTTTCTTTCCTTCTTTCTTTCTTTTCCTTTTTTCTTTCTTTCTTCTTCCTTCCTTCTTTCTTTCTTTCTTCTTTTTCTTTCTTTTCTTTTTCTTCTTCTTTCCTTCTTTCTTTCCTTCTTCTTTCTTTCCTTCTTTTTCTTTCTTTCCTTTCTTTTTCTTTTTCTTTTCTTTTTCTTTTCTTTCTTTCTTTCTTTCTTCCTTTTTCTTCTTTCTTTCTTCCTTCTTTTCTTTCCTTCTTTCCTTTCTTTCTTTCCTTCCTTTCCTTCTTTCTTCCTTCTTTCTTCTCTTTCCTTTCTTTTTTCTTTCTTTTCCTTCTTTCTTCTTTCTTTTTATTTCTTTCCTTCTTTCTTTCTTTCTTTCCTTCCTTCTTTCTTTCCTTTCCTTTTTCTTTCTTTTTTTTCTTTCCTTCCTTTTCTTTCTTTCTTTCCTTCCTTCTTTCTTTTTTTCTTTCTTCTTTCTTTTCTTTCTTTCTTTCCTTTCCTTCTTTTTCTTTTTCTTTCCTTCCTTCTTTTTCTTTCTTTCTTTCCTTCCTTCTTTCTTTTCCTTTCTTTCCTTCCTTTTTTTCTTTCTTTCCTTCCTTCTTTCTTTTTCTTTCTTTCCTTCTTTCGTTCTTTCTTTCTTCCTTCTTCTTTCTTTCTTTTCCTTCTTTCCTTCCTTCTTTCTTTTCCTTCCTTCTTTTTTTTTTTCTTCTTTCTTTCTTCCTTCCTTTCTTTCTTTCCTTCCTTATTTCTTCCTTTTTCTTTCGTTCTTCTTTTCCTTCTTTCTTTTCTTTCTTCTTTCTTTTCTTTCTTCTTTCCTTTTCTTTCCTTCCTTCTTTCCTTCTTTTCTTTTCTTTCTTCTTTCCTTTCTTCTTTCTTTCTTTTCTTTTCCTTCTTTCTTCCTTATTCTTTCTTTTTCCTTCTTCTTTCTTTCTTTCCCTTCCTTTCTTTCTTTTCTTTCCTTCTTCCTTCTTCTCTTTCTTTTCTTTTTCTTTTTCTTTCTTTCTTTCTTTCTTTCCTTCTTTCTTTTCCTTTCTCCTTCCTTTTTTTCTTTCTTTCCTTCCTTCATTCTTTTTCTTTCTTTCCTTTCTTTCGTTCTTTCTTTCCTTCCTTCTTTCTTTCCTTCCTTTCTTCCTTTCTTTCCTTTCTTCTTTCTTTTCCCTTTCTTTCTCTTTCCTTCCTTTCTTTTTATTTCTTTCCTTCATTCCTTCTTTCTTTCTTTCCTTCCTTCCTTCTTCATTTCTTTCCTTCCTTCTTTCTGTCTTTCTTTCTTTCTATCCTTCTTTCTTTCTAAAGAGAGATGATGCGCAGAGCGCTTCAATGCTGCAGCACCGATCCGCCACCGTTGAAACACAAGCTCTCATTTTCGTCTTTAAAATGTTTACCGAATGCGCGCCAATTTCAAACCCGTACCCCCCAAAGACCGAATCCACCTCGCTTTACTCTAGAATTACTAATAATATATATATATATATATTATTATATTATATATATATATAGAGAGAGAGAGAGAGAGAGAGAGAGAGAGAAGAATGAACGCGGGTAGGATAGGAACGAAGAAGAACGCGAGGCACGACGAAGCAATTTTTAAAAAATGAGAGAATGAAAGAGAGAGAGCGAAAGAAGCGAGTTCCACAGTTCCGCCTTTCATACTAAATATTTAATTTACTTCTGGCTTCCTTTCATTTTGATTTAAAGCGAGCGTTGCGGAGAACGTTCACTGAGACGAGACCCATTTCGGCACGATCGCGGCGCTCTTGCCTTATTTCTTTCTGTCTTCACCTCAAGCCCGGCGCAGGAAAGGCCGGTCATCGGTCGGTGCGGAGGGAAAAAACAGCAACACAAGTTGTTTCGTTCCGTCCCTCCTTAGGTGCTTCCTTACCTCGTGAAACTCAACATGGAAGAAGAATAAGAAGCGGTTCGAAAAGGAAGCTTTTAAAAGGCAGAAAAAAAAAAGAACTTCATCCGTAGATTGCGTTGCCACGAGGGGAAATGGCGCGGCCCAGAGCATCAAGTATACAAAACAGCAGCCGCTGTCCCGCGCGCAGGTTTGCAGGTTGCTCTCTGGCGGTGGATGTACGAAGTGGACGGCTTCGCAGGCAGGAAGGGGGGAGGAGGAGGGCGTGTATAGATGGAGCACTGGTGGCGTGGCTGGAAGGAGAAAATAGGCACGCCGGTGGTAAGTGAGTGAGTGAAAAGACGACTCGACTCTGAGGAGATGCTTGGTCCGCAGCAGCAGCTGTGAGGCCGGCGGTGCCGTGCGCGGGATGTTTTCGTCCAAGTGGAGCGGCCGAGCGCCGTTTCGAGACCTCTCGCGGCGAACGCATGGCAGGTATTTTGTAGCGATGCCATTTCCCGGCGCCATAATGCGCGCTTTGCGCGTTTTGCGAGTGCCCACGTTCGACGCTCCGCCCGGGGTGGAACGTCGCTTGGCCACTCACGAAAGCGAGGAGCGCTCAAAGGCATTAGAATTGGAGACAGGCATCGCTACAAAAGTACCTGCTCTGCTCTTGATAAGCGCTACGCGTTGCTCAGTTCTATCACTGCTTATGCTCTTTTAATTATGCCGCTCGCGAACGTTGCACGCGCTGTTTCCTGCGGAAACAGAAGTATGGAAAGAGGGTTTTGATGCAGTAGAAGTAGCATACGCTCCCTGCCTGCCGCGAGACGTGACCAGAGGAGACGACTGTTTAAATCGTACGTGGTGCGGGAATGCCCAGGGAAACAATGCGCGGCCAACACTATTGGTGGCGGACTGGAGCATACCGCAGCTGGCAACCTCGGAGACTGAGCTAGAGACAGCGGATACGTCCACCTGTTGGAAGGCCATTGCCTGCTCTCTTTGTATCAAATACCGCGTGGCCTCATTGTCCCTGCGAGCACTATTGTGAACGCCGACTCACAGTTACGAGATTAGCGCTTTGCATTTACCAGAGACTCACCACTATTGAGTAGCCACTTCCTGAGCACTGGTTACTTCGTTAAATAAAAATGGAATACGACTCATCTTGAGCTGTGTCTTGCTTCTTGGGTTGTTTGTGCAGTGACTGGCAACACGTGGTCCGTGTTAAGGCTACACTGTAAGCTGGATGGAGCATGGATGGGCACATTTTCGCACGTTGGAGGTGCAGCGATCATTATCAAAACAATGGTAACACCCGGTCCAGTTTGGATGTTTTGAATATAGTTCGCCGGGCTGTCCATGGTCAGTCGGAGTAAAATCTACAGGAGCGAAACGCGTATACGTATACCACGCGGCGCCAGGCGCGATGCTGCCACATGTATAACATGGCGCCTGGCACTGAACTTGCGTGTGTTATACTGCCCCTATAAATTTTAATAACATCGATGCTATACCTTTTGATCTAATGAAAAACAACAAGAACATCCAACCACACGCAGATGCAGCCACTATTTAAGGTATAAAGAAGTGTGCCGCGGTTATCTTTCAAATTTGAAAATGTGCCCTTTCGTTTCGCGTTGTGAACTGGCGCGTAGTGCAGAAACGTGAAGTCGTGGCTGAGGTTGTACCCGACGAGATCGGTGGATGGCGGGAGCGGAACGCAACTGGGAAAAGAAAATTCGGCAACCCGTTTCAGCAAAATGCACTTTGTTCGTGAGCATGATTTACATGTTAGTTGACCAAGTTGCGCTTACCTATTTCCCGTCTAAGAAAACAATTATTTTGTCAAAATATCGACCTACCGTCGAAAAAAAAAAAAAAGGCGTCACGTTGTCCGACCTATGACGAACAATTCTTTAGCTTGTCCGCTATTCTGTTATAGTTCGTCATCCTCCTACGTGCGCACTCACGAGCGTTCTTCTCTCCGTTATCGTTTCAATGCCCTCATGGGAATCACGTGGTGTCACTGTACTTGACGGTTCTTGCAGCGCTATCAAGAGTTAATCATCTCCATTTTAACCGGCCGTGGTGGCTTAGTGGCTACGGTGTTGGGCTGCTAAGCACGAGAGTTCGCGGGATCGAATCCCGGCCGCGGCGGCTGCATTTAGATGAGGGTGAAATGCGAAAACACCCGTGTATACTTAGCTTTAGGTGCGCGTTAAAGAACCCCAGGTGGTGCAAATTATTCCGGAGTCCCCCACAACGGCGTGCCTCATAATCAGATCGTGGTTTGGGCACGTAAAACCCCACAATTTATATTTTTAATCTGCATTTTAAGGACTATGGGGTTTCACGTGCCAAAACCACCAGTTGATTATGAGGCACGCCGTTGGACCACTTGGGGTTCTTTAATGTTCACCTAAATCCCAGTGCACGTTAGCGAAGTTACAAGAACAAGCATGGCTCTGCGCAGGTAAGCGCCGGCAGTTATCATCAGGGTTGCCATACATGCCGTAACATGCTAAGTCAGTGCCCCCCCCCCCCCCCCCTTTTAGCGAAACGACCATAATTCGGTATAAAGTAGCGGAGGGGACTGCGTTGTCTCGTTGTCTAAACACACAAAAAATGACACTTTTCACAGACGATAAATACCGGCCGCGCACAATAAGCCGGAAAGCTCAAGATAACTTTACACGCACAGTGAAATTATATTTTGGCAAATCGCTAATTAATCGACCCCATTTTTTTTTCTATTCTGTCCCATGTGAAACATGGAGTTCGCTGAGTCCTGGAAATCATGCGCTGGTTATCACGAGCACAGGGTGGTTGGTGCAAGCACCAGATAGCACGCTGCAGGAGCAACTCGCCGCAACCCCGCTCCGTGCCGACGCTGCTGCAATGCGGGCGCGATGCGCCAAGCAGCGCGTGAGGAGCGGCCCGCGGGTATGCATGCAGGCAGGCGGGCGGCGCCGCAGTTAGCGCGCATTGTGCGTGCGAACGGGCCCGGAATGGGTTTGACCCCGCGACCTCGTCTCGCCGCTCTCGGCACGGAAAGACGGCGAGCGAGGTAGCGCGGCCGCTGCCAGAAGGCGGCGGCACTCAACTAGCGTCGCCATTTGAGGGTCTCTTCGGTTTACTCCATGTCTTGGGATCTTGCTAAAGCGATATATTTTTATTCTTCTTTTCAAGCGCAGGTACCATGAAACAAGAAGAGACACAAGCAGAAAATAAGAAGAAACAAAGAAAATAAAAGGAACCTCGACCAAGAGGAAGCGGCAAAGGAAGGGTTCGCACTTCATCTTTCTTTCTTTATTTGAGTGTTTTTCCGGGAGTGACAGCTGAGGATAAGGTTTTCGTCGTGACTAAGCGCCGGCGAAATTTGCTTCACTCGCAGCCGTTAAACGCTGCGGTTGTCCAATCGTAGCAGTTCTCAAGCTCTGCTTCAAACTCTGAGCGTGCTCGAGTACCTTTCCGTAATCGACTGACGAGCCACCGCAAGTTCTTCCTCACTACAAGTGTGCGAATATTCGAAATTTCTAAGACGAATCGAATAGCCTTTGGTATTCGATCCGTATTCGATTCGAGAACTTCGTATTCGAAGTTGTCGAATATTAGTTTGTTTCAAATTTATATACGGGATAAAAAACACTTATTGGAGTCTTGAGAGAGATATATAACGATGGATGTAAGGAGTTTTCCGAATGATTCTGCTGCAGGAGACCTGCGGTCGCAGCGCAGGGGCACCAGTTTTTAAGTGAGCGCACTGGGCAGATAACTTCTGCTCAATAATGTCCAGTCATTAAAAAAAAAAGGCTGGCTTTTATGTATCCTATATACGAATTTGTCTAGATTTGTTCTTTAGCCATGCAGTCTCATTTTATCATATTTGAATACCTTTAAAACAATGCGTGGTACTGCAATATCACACTTTTCTCCTTCAGCGAACTGAAGAACAAATGCACTGCGCGTGCATCTGTTGACATCTGTCTCTTGTTTCATGCCTGTCATTGCAGTGCTGCCCCAGCTTGTAGAAAACAGTTGCGTGTCATTCACAAACTGCTCAGTTATTGGGGCGTCTCATTGTGAACGGTATTACATGCATGTTTCAGTGTACATAAGCCTGATTTCTCTTTTACAAAACCGACTCTGCGCAAACTTCGTATTTAATGTAGCTTCAGAAATGAGCAAATATGCGTATTCGATTATATTCAATTCGAAATTTTCGCTATTCGAGTGCCCTTAATATAAATACGACTGTGGCCACAGAACGTCGCTTCTCTCGCTTGCGGTAATGGTGCAGAAACCGTTAAGCGCGTTCTGTTAGAATGTGCCAGTATCCATGCGCTCTTTAAATGGGGGTGACGTAGGCTGCCGGAGGTCTTGGGTTTTAAGGACTCCAGTAGGGGAGAGAGAGATAAACTTTATTGCTAAGGGAAACGTGGATGAATCTGGGGGAGGGCGCAGTGGACACTTTAGAGAGACACGGCTGGGCAAATGTATATGGCGCAATGGACGGGAGAACGTGCAATGAAGCACGAACTTTCTAATCACAATAATGTAGTTTAGTGTGTTCATAGATCAATATACTGCAAAAAAGTAGAACAAAAAAAAACACAAAAAACTAGCTTGGTGGCACGTGCCGCCGCTTTGTTTCAAAGAAGATCATCATCATCATCATCATCATCATCATCATCATCACCACCACCTTAACCCCCATCGGAGCTCTCGCCCTCTGTGTCAATTTAAGACCAGGGATCTATCTGGTTGTCCTTCAATCATTTGCTCAATTTAGCCAATAAGAAACCTGCACATTTAATTTGAGCGATTATTGCTATAGAGCCACCTGGATATGTATGGCTGGTGACTATATAGACCCTTTTCAGTGCGCCCCCGTGGAAGCCGCCGTGTTTGATCACGTGGTAATGCGTCCATTGCTAGCCTCAGCCAGCCTCCGCTGCCTCTGTTTACAACGGCAGCGCACGACGCCGTTGCGGCGCAACAAGCCGCTGTTCCGGCGTTTTTTGCCGACCACTGACTGCGTGAATGGTACGAACTATTCGCGAAAGCTTCAGACAACATGTAAATGCAGCTTCAGACAAGTAATGCAGCTTCAGACAACATGTAATTCCAAGCCACAAGCTGCAGCAATACATTGGTTTGAGTTAGATGATGGTTGGACATTTTATTCCGTGGTTGTGGCTCAAGGAAAGCAAGGACGAAGAAAACCTGGAAGACCAGTAGCTGCAATAGAGCCGGGTGAGCAGAACGCCATCAACGAGTGGTACACCTTTTTACAGCGAAGCTGTTTAAGCTATCCGTAACTCCGTTAGTCGTCCCCGAAAAACTGCACCGTGCTATGACGTCACCTCGCGTTGCCTAGTAACCACCGGCGCAGGTGCGCG